>NW_023045139.1:0-45451 GCF_011762505.2 Arvicanthis niloticus | reverse complement strand
GAAAGTTTGGGGGTTCTGAAGCTCCCTCTCAGAATCCAAGCAGAATGGATACTTGAGCCCCAATTCCCCTTTCTCCAAGACAGAGATTCAGAGGCCTAGGTTGCCCACTGGGTCCGCTGTGTGATTTCTATCTCCCTTTGCTCTTGCCATTAGGTAACAGAAAAGGCCATGAGAGAGAAGAAGGCATGTGGGGGAAACGGGGGGGACTAGGGAGAGGGGCCGGGGGACTGGGGTAGACTGGGTGACTAGGCAGAAGGGAATGGGGGCACTGGGGAGAGAGGGACAACAGAAAACATGTAAACACGAAAGCAACATTACAGCAGAAGTGGAGGACCTTGGGAGGGTAAGGTGAGGACCAGCAGGGAGTGGCCAGGAGGTTTGGGGAGAGAATCCAGGGAGGGATCTACAAAGCCAAAGCATGAGTAAAAATGGCCAGACGAAATGCGTCACATGGAGAAATTTAAATTTAAACACTGAATGAAGGGAGAAGAAAAAAGGGAAGGCAAGGAAGGCCTTGGAAAGTTAATGGATGGATTTACCTCCAGATTCTTTCTATCAGTGTGGAAAACTAGTCATGGTGGTGTGCCTAAGGCTCAGCTATTTCCCAGGCCAAGCGCTGGGGTGGCAGGGTTGGGGGCCATTGCAAATGGAAGGTCAGCCTACACAGGTCAAGAGAGGAGAATGAATGGCCAGGGATAAAGATTGGTACCTACTGTTAGGACATGTGGCTAAATCTCCTGATCCCACACACCAGGGACACCTCAAACTGGGCCATACAAGGCGTGCTGCCCCACCTGCAGCTGCCCTGGAAGCCAAGGGGCCAGAGGCTGTCACACGCTCACTTCTGTGTCCTCTGAGTTTGTCTGTGATTCTTTCTTCTGGGGCTCTACGTTTACCACTTTGTCCACCTTTGTGGTACCCACAAGGATGGCCAGTCGCTGGGCTACAGTCTTGGTATCGGGGAACAAGATAAGTTGTAGATCAGCGAAGCCAGGACAGCCCCTGTGAGCGGTCCTACCAGAAGATCTGAGGAGAGAGACGTAGGCAGGCAGTGAGCACAAGGTAGTTTTCAGAAACTGCCTGCTTCCCCAGCAGTGACTGGCGTCTGGCTTCCTCAACCCAGCTCCAGAGACTCACCAAATGCCTACAAGGCAAGGACCTGAGAACTATGAGCCCAAAGGTGAGGGGACCTTGACTTCCCTGGAGTCGGGCATTGGAGGGTGCAGCCAAAGCTAAAGCTGGGCTCCAGTCTCCTCACCACTCCTGCGTCTTCCTCTCACCTCTCCTGGTTTAGCTCTGACTGTATTGCTGTTTCTGTCTGTGCTTCTGTGTGGTCTATTTCTGTTTGTCTTTTCTTTATTCAAGTTTGAAATTTGGTCCAGCTGGAGAAAGTGAAGAAGGAAACAGCCAGAACAAGAAGCCTGGCCAAGGCTGCAGTTTCTGCCCTGGCCCATTTTGTGTGAGTCCCTGGATACTGCAGGCTATTGGAGCTGAAACTCAGTGCAAGCCAGGACGCTCACCTTGGCTTTTTGAACGTAGGGAAATCTGCACTCCTGGGTGGTTTAAATAGCCTGGGGGTAGGAGCTGGTTTATTCAACTCTGTGTGGATTTCCTAATGGCAAAACCTGCTATCTCTATTTGTTCTGCCTAACCCACCACCACCACCACCACCACACACACACCCTCAAGGTTACCAGTAGAGGACCTCACCCAATGGACTGCGAACTTCCCAACAATGACAGCAGGGCCGAAGGATCGAGCTGGGTTCATGGAACAGCCAGTGAAGTAGATCTGGTAAGGAAGTGTAGGACAAAGAATGAGAGGTTTGAGGCAGCCTGGAGGAGGACATTCCCCACTGTCCTGGCTCAGATCACACACACACACACACACACACACACACACACACACCCCATATTAGAGGGCATGCCTTCAACCACAAGACACGAGGAGCTTTATTTAGGGCCTTAGGGTTCTTCAGGAAGCGCTCTAGTATGCTCACATGCGAGGTGTCCCCTTTTGACCCTTACCCCAATGAGGTGGCCCAGTGCCACAGAGATCCCAATCATGGCAGCTGGGGACCCATGGTCTGCCGTCTGTCCGTGGAAGCAAAAACACAGAGCACCAGCTGCAGCGTCAGAACCAGCTCCACGGCCACCGCCTGGCCAGTCGATGTGCTGTTGTGGACCTTTGGAGAGGATTGCACCGGAGTGGACTTGGGCTCTGAGCACAGGACAGTGAGACTCCCTAGTCTTTCCGAGTCTCCTCTGCTCAGGGCTGACACCGCATCAGAATCTAAGGGAGCCTGTGAAGTGTGTAGCTGGCTCACATCACATCCGGATGCTGCTCCCCGTGCAAGTGCCTAGCACATCTCCCACTCTGCCATTGAGTGAGCTCGGTGTTCAGGGGGTGCCACCAAAGTAAAGGAGAAAGCTTGAGGAAAGAACGGAGGGGCTGCGGGTAGCGGTAGGAGCAGATGGATGGAGAAGAGATGATTAGGGATGTGAAGCAGCCTAGGAAACTGGGAAGCCGGCAGGATGGAGAGAAAAAGTACGAGGCCAGTTAAGGGGGCCCTCTCCCTTTCTCAAGCCCAGCTCTTTTTGGCTCTGTTCTGCCAGCTCTCAGTTGTCCAGTCCTTCTGATTCCCTCCTCTTCGTACAGCCTCTCTCCGTCCCATCTGTTTATCACACTGTGTTGCTATTTCTGTTCCGCTTAGGTGAATGCTTAAGTCCATTCCTCTAGAACCCCGGGACCTGCTCCGAGCAGCTCTAGGTGCACAGTTACATTGTTTCCTCCTGTCTGGCCTCCCACCTCGACCACCTGACTCCCTCAGGTACCCTATCATTAGCTACATGCCTGGGCCTCTTTGCACCTACCACGTTGACCCCAAGGGTCTCTCGGACACCTCCTGGAGTTACCCCATAAAGAAGAGCAGCCCCGACTGTGGCCCCGGCCAGCTGAGCAGCTATGTACGCCATAGCCCGAGGCAGAGAGATATGAGATCCCACGAGGTAGGCCAGAGTCACAGCAGGGTTGGCGTGGGCCCCGCTGGTCTTCCAGGAGATCTGCACAGCTGTGGCTGTGGCCAGGTTGAAGGTGATGGCAATCTGCAGTACAGAAGGAAGTGCCACAGGCCAGGGCAGGACGGAGCCCACACCAAAGAAAACGTACAGCCCTGTGGCCAGGAACTCAGCAAAAAGAGCCTTGCTGATGGCGGTCCAAAGCCCGCCAACCAGCAGGTAAGCTCTGTTACACAGCCCTGTCTCCATGTCTTGTCACCTGCTTGCCTGCAGGTCTGCTTCTTCTTCTCCTCCCTGATTCTCTCTGTTCCCCTCAGGTCTCTTGACCCCTCCCCTACTCTACTGGCCTCGTTTTCTGTGGCAGCCTCACCAGCCCAGCTAAGGTGCCTCCAGCACACTGCTAGCCTGAGGAGCAAGCTGCTCAAACTGACGGAGACCCTGCTGATGGTATTGTGCGCGTCTGGGGGTGGGAGGTCCAGAGTGTTCACGTGTCTGCTCCAGCTTGAGCTCACCTGACATGAGGGGGCCAGGTCAGTAAGTCTGAGCTGGGCACTGAGCTGGAACATCCTAGAACTGGGTGCCAAAAATGTCTAGCCTGGGAGCTCGGGACTTAGGGAGTAGAAGTCAGATCCCTAACGTCAGCTTAGACACAGCAAGATCACTGAGAAGCCGAAGTCAAGGCCTGCTTCAGGGGCTCCTGTGTCCTAACTGCCTAGCCTCTCTGTCTAAATAGGTGGGGTATATTCTGTGCCCCATAAGCATAGGTGTGAAATTAGTTCTTTCTACCATTCGCTCTAAAACATCGCTTGCAGGCGGCAGTTACGAGCGGTCAACTTGATTGAGGATGTGGTCCTGGCTGTGTGGAAAGGAACACAGAGCTGGGGCTTGTCACACGGACGCTCAAACTGTGACAGCTGCAGCATGTGGCCCTGAACAGCTCTACCGTCCTCCAGTGGGGATCCCCTGTGTTCTTTCCCCCACTTCCTGCCTCTCTGCCTCCCACAGGCCTTGCTCTCAGAGCACCCCCCACCCCGTGATTTATTAGATCAGATGGATTATCTACTTATATGTCTTTTATCTACTTACATGGCTGTGTCCATCCTGAAGTGTCACCCATGCCTTTGCCCCCAGCCGTAGAAGATGCAGTTTTCTCAGAGGCGTGGTACTGTGGTACTCCCAAGCAATACCTGCATCCTGCCCTAACCCTGGCTGCACCTGGTTAACTGCAGGCTTCTCAAACAGAGTCTGTGTCTCAAATGTAACCCTCCCTGTCTCCCACGCTTCTCTCCAGTGCAATTGGTGGCATCTAAGAAGCGTCCTTGACCCCCTTTTCCTACGAAGACGTCTAACCCTGCTGGTTTTGAATCCCTGTGGTCCAGGCTGTGCCCTCCTCCTGACACCTTGCAGCCCTTAGCCTGTCCGCCCCCACTTTGCCCTAGTCAGTTCTCTATGCTGCAATCTGAATGATGTTAAAAAATGCAGCACTCAGCCGGCTGCCACCCTGCTGCAGTCTCTGCTAGGCTGAGCCACCCTCCTTGGAGGTCTGAGGCAGAAGGACAAGGTCCTGTGGGGTCCCATTCCTCCTGCCTCCCTTGACCTTCTTCCTTTGTCCCCTGACATCCTGAGATGAGCATCCTGCCATCTCCCACACACACCCTTCTTCATGGAGAGCCTTTATACTCTTTTCCTGGACCTCCTAACCCATCCTTGAGGACAGCTTCAGTGCTACCTGCTCTGTCCTAAGGACATCTCTGTGTGTTGTCGCCATACCTATTACAAATACAAGTCAACACATCCCGCCACGGTGATACTATGTCTCCCAAACGAGGTGATCAGCCCTCAGGGGGAGGAATCACATTTTGTCTATATATAGTGTCCTGCACGGAGACTGGCTACAGGAGAGACTCAGTAACAGAGCAGATGACTGTGTGGTTGGTTTCATTCCTGTCTGCTGTTTCTACGGCTGCCCTCCTGCCCCCTCATAGGACTGAACACTCTGACATCTTCAAGGGAAATATCCATTTCTGGACCACAGGCTCTACTGTTCCTGTCCCCCATCCGAGTCCCAGTCAGACCCCTCCCTCTCCCACTCTGTCCTGGATTCCCCTTCCTCTCCTCAGAGGAACCCTTGGTTTCTTACTGGGTACAGCATGCTCTTGCCAGTGCCCCGCTGCCCCCCTCTTCCCCTCCGTTGCCCATTCTCATTCTTGTCCACACCTCTCTGCCCGGTCTGTGTTGCCAGGCCCAGCTGGTGGGACTGGACGCAGGGCAGGCACAGCCGTATTGGGAGGTCTCTGTGTCTGCCATTCCCACCTCCCCAGCTTCTTACTGATATAATGCTGGATAATCAGGATTGGTGGGACATATCAGATTAGAGTCAGTTCCAGACTCTTTTATGCTGGACAATAAATACATCTTTCCCCACCCCCCCAACCCCCGGCTGAATCTGCTGGGGCCAGGCATGCCAAGCCTTCCCTGGCCTCATCAGGAGACAAAGTAATCTTTCCACTGTTCTGCTGGCCCCAGATGATTCTCTCCCCTTTTTGTTATTTGTTTGTTTTTTGAGACAGGGTCTCTCTATGTAGCCCTGGCTGTCCTGTTACTCACTCGGTAGACCAGGTTGGTCTTGAACTCAGAGATCTGCCTGCCTCTGCCTCCCAAGTGCTGGGACTAATGGATGTGTCACCACCACCCGGCCACTCTCTCCATTCTTAAAAATTATTATTTAAGTTTTCATTTTATTGTGTGTATATGAGTATGTGCACATCTAGTTTCAGAGGACAGCTTTTAGGGGTCAGTTCTCTCCTTCTACCATGTGGATCCTAGGGATTGAACTCAAGTCTTCCGTCAGGCTTGGTGCAGATGTCTCTCACTGAGCCATCCCCCTGCCTGTCTCCCCACCCTTCAAACTTCTGCACTCTGCCCAAACTCCTTGCTCCCCCGAGTTCCTCCCCTCTTATGCAGAAAGCCAGGTGATCAGCAAGCCTTCTCCCATCTGACAGCTTAACTGTCGCTCGTACCCTACCCAGGGGCCCATGGTGCTAAACAGAGGTAGCCTTTCTCTTCTGTCAGAGATCCTTCCAAAATGCCACACTGGTCACATCACCCGCTGCCCACCAGAGCTTCAGGCTCCCCCATTACCTCAAGTTCAAGTCTGAACATCTATGTCCAACCTGCCAGGAGAGATCATTTCCTCCTGCCTGAATCTCCACCCTGACCTGTTTACTACCAAGGGTCAAACACTCACAGTGTCTCTAAATGAGCTTTTGAGGCCCCCCACACAGGAAGGGCCCATTTCTCCTATGTCTTCTTCAGGACAGTTCTCAAGTGCAGTTCCCCCTTTGAAGCCTTGTGTTCCCTCCCACCCCCAGCAGAATCAGAGTGAACTACATAGAGAAAGTAGACTTGAGTAACAGATGAGGGCATCTGAGGGGCACCCTCAGCCTACCTCAAAGGTCTGCTTCCCAGCCCTCACCTGGGTCGGGCCCAGTAGAAGGAAGGGCATTTACCACAGTCCCCTAGCCTGGCTTGGGACATGTTCCAGCAGCAGTGGTGCCTGTGTGGAAAGCTTGAGTTAGACAAACAGGAGCACGTTGACTGTGGCCATGTGTACCGCGCCCTTCACCCACTGCTTGGCTTCTGTAATCTCAGCACTTCGGTGGTAAAACAGGTATTGTTTCTTCTGTCCCCACGAGTTGGAAGAAGCAGCAACAGACACCTGGAAAGTGCCTCTAGTCAGAAATGCTACCAGGTTCACCTCCAGGACACAGCAGTGAATATTAGCGGAAGGGGAGGGGTCTTGACCTCTGTGGCAGGTCAGGGCCAAGTACTACCTGCAGTCCTGCTCTGGTTTCAGAGGCAAAAGGCTCTAAGCACAGCGACGGCTTCTTTCAAGATCACATAGGACAGAGCCTCCTTGGATCCTGCTTAGCCTGGGACAAGGTCTTTTAGCCCTACGGGCAGGCAGGCATCACCTAGTTCCTGTTTTTCCTGCCCCGACCAGCACCTTCCTGGGCCCAGACGGTCCTGACTCTAGTGCCAAGCTCAGAGCTCAGAAGCCTTTTGTCCCAGCCCCACCCCTGCTGCCTGCTGCTCCTTCTGTGTGTACCCTCCACTGAAGCCTTCTCAGCCTGGGGAGGTGAGGCCTGAAAGACAGAGCAAAGGGAAGGAAGGGGCTCAGACAGCTTCTCACTACCTCCCTGACTCCGACCAAACACTGGCAGGCTGCTAGGTCGGATAGATTCTCTCATTCACTGTTGACCAGGGAGGGGGCTGAGCAGAGATCAGATCCTCCCCCAAATCCTTTCTCCAGCCCAACCATCTAACCAGCCCCCTTCTACCCACCACTACCCACGTCTAGCTCTCCCCCTCTCCCATCTATCTCAGTGTCTTGTCCGACCAGCCCTGATGGAAACTGGCAGCTAGCTTCTGGAGGGAGGCGTAGATTGTGGAGGAGGGACAGCCTTTAAATGGAGAGTCTGAGTTCTCCCTACACTCCCATCTTCAGCCAGAGAAGTGTCTCAGAGAGCTGACTAAGCACGTGTGCCTGGGTATGGCTTCACACAGGTGTGCTGGAGAACACCTTGCCTGGCTCTTTGAGAGTGAGTGGTGGGGGTGGGGGGCTGGGGGCACCAGGACCGTGGCTCTGCGCACCTGGAATGATCATGCCCTTGCTGAGAGAAGGGGAACACACAGGGAAGATATAATCTTCCTAAGCACAGCTGACAGCCAGTGCCACGGATTGGAGCCCCAGAGGCGTGCAGGATTAGTGTTTGTGTAAGTGTGTGATGGCATGGGCCTTTGTCAGGCCATGAACCATTACATGCAGGTTCGCAGTGCCCCCTGCTGGCCAAACAGCCCAACCACAGCACCCTACCAGCCCTAAGCCCTGGTTGGATCCTCACCCAAACATCAAGGAAGATGTCACCTGCAGAAAGCTGCAGACTTGACGGTAACTCCCTCTGGCTAGATACCCCACCCCTGCTGAGGACCTGTCTCTTGTAGGTCCCCTGTGCACCCTGTCACACATCCCTTGGGGGTCCATTAGAGTGGGCTATGCAAATCAGAGTTGTCTGAAAGCTGGAATGAGACTTTGTTCTCTTCTGAGCCTTCTTCTGGGTAGTGAGGTGAGGGTGCTGGTGAGAGGTTGCTCCCTGGTGCCCTTGGGAACCTAAGCCCTTAAGAGACTCCCTTGTGTTCTTAACAGCCCCATCCTTGCCCAGCTAGAGCCAGTCCCAGACAAATGTCGAGCATGGATTTGGTGGACGAGTCTGCCCCCTGCTGGCTAGACCTGGCTTTTTACAGCCGGCAGGGCAGGGCAGGTTTCTTTTCTTTTTTTCTTTTCTTTTCTTCTTTTTTCTTTTTTTTTGTTTTTGTTTTTGTTTTTTGTTTGTTTGTGTTTGTGTTTCGAGACAGGGTTTCTCTGTGTAGCCCTGGTTGTCCTGGACTCACTCTGTAGACCAGGCTGGCCTCGAACTCAGAAATCTGCCTGCCTCTGCCTCCCAAGTGCTGGGATTAAAGGCGTGTGCCACCACCGCCCGGCGGCAGGTTTCTTCCCTACCCCCATCTTGCTTGATTTTTCCAAGGAAGCCTATGGGGCAGGTAGGCTTGGGTCCAGCGTTTCCTCAGCCTTTCTACCTTGGGATGTTTTGAAGGAGGGCTGAGTGGTGCCGCTTCCCAGCTGGCAGTAGACTCAGGCAGTGTTTGGAGAGCAGACCTCATTGCTCACCCAGCTCTCAGAGGGGCTGTCCTTACTAGTGTCTAACCCCCTGCCACTGTCTCATTTTCTCCTCAAGGCAACCCATGTGTCAGGTAAATATATACCAACATAAGTGTCCATCACTCCAGTTGCAGCAAGACTTAGATGTGGGGGCTGGTCAGTGGCTCGGCCTTTAGTCCCAGCACTTGAGAAGCAACAGCAGGCAGATCTCTGAGTTTAAGGCCAGCCTGGTCTACAGAGCAAGTTCCAGGACAGGATTACACAGAGAACCCTTGTCTTGCAAAACATACAAGTGAAAAAAGATTTGGGTGCCAGTGGCCGCTTTCCGCTCTGGGCTCCTTAACCGTGACTCTGGGACTTAGTAGCCCTGTGTCTTTACCCTGTTTCTCACAGTGAGGCAGTTGGCACCAAGCATCTTAGTCTTACCTCATCTGGTCCCTTCTCCTGAGTGTTGGCGGCAACTGGACAAGCAGGCAAGGACAGGACAGGAGGGGAGGAGGGTGTGATGGACCACTCCCAACCCCCAAAGGGCAAAGGTGACCTGGGAATGAGCTGGGTAGGGAGATGCTTTTGTGAGCGTCTGAGCATGGGCTCCCAGCACACTGCCTTTTGGAAGCATCCAGAGACCCGGAAAAGGAAGCTCCAGGTGGGGACTCTCAGGACTGAGCCTGGCTGGTCATCCCTTTGGAATCCCAAGAAGCTGTGGCTGGTTCACTTCTCCACTCTACCTGGCACACTTGGGACCTCCTCAAGTGGCGGACTTGACATAGCTGAAGGGATGGTTGGGAGGGACAGGTGACTTGGACGTGGAGCCTGTTCTTAGCCCTTAGCCCTCTCCTGGTCTCTTGTGCAGTTTCTGTATCCTTCTGTCTCTACATTTGATCTCCCCTCCCTCCAGCTCTCTGGTCCTCTCAGCCTCCCCAGGCCTCAGCTTCCCTTCTTTTCTGGGGACTTGTCTCCTGGTTTTCTTTGTAGTCTCTAGTGAGCATGCTTGAAGGTGCGGGATCACAAGTAGGAAATGTGGCTGGAGGCTTCTGGAGGGAGATGAAGGCACAATATGGAGATCCAAGGTTTATTGGGAAACGCCCAACCCAAATACCAGCAGTGCCCCGCCCCCATCCTTGACCAGAAATAAATAAGATGGCACTTGACGAACCATCTGTCCTTCTCCCGAAGAGCTCTGGGGGATGTCCCCTCTGTCCACCTGGGGGCTGGCTTTGGCACTTGAGATACTGGGTTGGGAAAGAGAAGCAGGGCTGTCACCCCTTTCTGTTGTGGTCCTGGACCGCCTGTGAGCTTGGCACTTCGTTCACAATCTCTGAGGTCTGAGCTGTGGCAGACAGTCTGCCTAATTCCAAAGAGGCCCTGTCCCTGTCAGACTCCAGCCCCTGGCTTACACCCGAGTGTCCCATCATGGGCTTCTGCTCCCATCCCTGTTGTAGCATGGGGATCCAATGCCTCTTCCCCAGCCAAGAGGATGCTGGGGAGAGGTGCTTCAAACTCGTTGTCTTCCTTTTCTCCAGCGGTCCAGGGGCTGAGGGACTGGCCCCTGCCCGGTGCCGGTCAGTGTGCCGTCAGCTCGATGGTCTTCTTCCGCTCCTCTCGATGGTCTTCCCAGTCCTCCTCGGGTTCATATGTGCCTTTGACGACAGCCACACGGTCGTGGAGGCTCAGGGAGGAGGGGAACAGCAAGTAGAAGTAGAGAATTGCAGCCAGGATGGCCCCCAAAATGGGTCCTACCCAGAAGACCTGTGAGGACAGGGTTAGATCAGAGGTGAGTCCCAGGACTCAGGGACCATGGTCTTCCCCACCCCATGGACTAGGAAAGGAAATGGACTCATAGATTTCCAGGCCTCTAAGAGGGAAAGTATAACTGTTAGCCAGTCCTTAATGACAATGTCATGGATTACAGACCCTCCAAGGAGGCAGGCAGAGCCCAGGAGAGACAGGATTCCAAATCCCACCCCAAAGAGAGGCAAGTGAGACTTCTGAGGAGACAGACAAAGTCTCCAATACGTGTGTCTTCCAGAGTGCAGAGAGCCCAGCAAGTCTCTACTTTAGAGCTTCAAGCTCAGCTGACACAAGGAGACACTGTTCATGGTACAGTCCCAGAAGAACAAGCCTCAATATCTCCACAGGGACAGATAACTACAACATCAGAGAACAGATACAGGGAGGGGCAGATAAAATCCTCAGATGAACACAGACCCCCCTCCCCCATACACTTCTAAAGATGTATTGATTTCACCCCACGCTTCTCTGGCTGCATGTCAGCCCCTTCTGTGTTCTCTTCTCTGTTCAACCCCCAAGATCTGGGCTGACAACATCCAAAAAGTCCAGTCACTTCTGGACTTTCAGTTCAGTGTGCTGCCAAACAGCCCAGCCAGGAGCCAGGGGAAGGCCCACACTCACCCAGTGAGAGGGGCTGAACCGATTCATGACCACCGCAGGGCCGAAAGATCGGGCTGGGTTCATGGAACAGCCGGTGAAGTAGATCTGGGTAGATGGGGGGGAGGGGGGGCACAGTGAGGAGGGTGCCATCCCTTCCACTCCCACAGAATTCTGGCTTTCTCAGGGTCACAGTGCAGGCACCAGCCACAACTCAAACCCAGGTTTCTCAGTTCCTAGGGTGTTGATTCTGTCCATGTAACCCAGCTGCCCCCGCCCCCCCTCAAACCACACATCCTCTTGTTCTCTCAGCCTCTGCTTCGGCCTGAGTCTCTGCTCACCCTCCTTTCCACTTATTCAGTTTCTCCAGACAGGTGTTATTTGGGGGAGGGGGCAACATCAAACCTAGGGTCAATTAAGGCTACAGCCTAGACATGCAAGACCAGGTCTTAGACTCTGCTGGGTCTTATCAATCTGGAGGAGCTGGTGTTCTGGGGTTCCACTGTTCATCTCCATGATACCCCAGCTTGTGTCAGCACTACTCACCCCCACAAGATGGCCCAGTGTGACCGACAAGCCAATGGATAAGGCTGGGGAGCCCACTGGGCTGGTGCGGCGGGAGTCCGTGGAGGAGAAGATGCAGAGGGCCAGCTGGAAGGTCAGGATCAACTCCACCACCATGGCCTTGCCTGGTGTGGTGTTGTTGCTGAGCTGCAAGGAAGAGCTGGGTTAGGATCCTGCTGCCTTCAGGCTCCGTGACAGGGGTAGCTGAGCAAGGCTCTGGTCTTCAAGGACACCTAGAGCCTGAGCTCTTGGAAGCTAAGTCCTGTGCATGACCCAGACAGGCTATTCCTTGGAGAAACTGCACTTGAGTGTTCGCAAGCTTGAAGCTCGGGCCCGTAGCCAGAGGGTAGGGTGTCAGCGAGTTTTCCTGGGTGCCATCATGTCAACGGCTGTGCCCAATCCCCAGCCCCCATGAGCTGGCATTCATCCTCCCTCCTGTGGGCAGCTGCCCAGTTTGCCTACTGCAAACAGCCCCTGGCCTCCTATCCATGCCTGACCCGTTGCTGGTGCCAACTTCAAACCCGTCTCTCCAGTGTGTCTGACTCACAGCTTGACAATGGCCGAGAAAATCCTCCTCTGTGTTTGATTAATGAGCCCAGTTCACATGGGACAGGGGGCTGAATCTAGGGCTGCAAAAATGGGGAGACAGCGCGGGGGGGGCAGGAGTAGGGGTTACAAAAGGGGGAGCCAGTATTGGGGGTGCGTCACATCATGGCTTCTAAGTGCAATCTCCATGACACTAGCTGTGGTCTGACCACCTCCATGTAATGGGTAATAAACTGGAAGCCCGGGGAGATCCCGGTTGCTCCAGACCACGATTGATCAGTATCCATTGCTCTCTGGTGGGTCCGTTAAAACTACACCACCAAGGGGAGCACAAGAAAGAACTCACAGGCGAGATGAGAAATGGAAGGGACGTTTCTGAGGCGACGGGGAGTTAGGCCAGGAAGAGCAGCGTAAGAGGAGAGGGGTAGGTAGATGAGGTAGAATGTGAAGAGAAGCCAGGACTCAGGAGCACCGAGGTTGGCCAGGAGGTTGGTCAGCCTGTTCTTACTGGCAAAGTTGTGCACTGGTGTTTGGTTGTACCCATTCTCAAGATGGAGGAGCATGGAGGGTCTGGTCTGAAATGTCCCCAGGGTTCCTGCCCATCCCTCCGCAGTCCTGGTGGACACTCACCGAATTGACGGCCAGGTTACCCGGGCATTGACTGGCGCCAAACCAGTACAAGATGCCTGCCCCAGCAATGGCGCCCACCAGCTGGGCTGCCACGTAGAAGACGGCTCGGAGCAGCGAGATCTGGTTGCCTATTAAGAGGGCCAACGTAATGGCCGGATTGATGTGGCCACCACTCACAGGTCCCAGAGCTTGGGCCAAGGTACCTATGGCCAGGCCGAAGGCTATGGAGATCTGCAGGATGGTGGGCAGCGCCGAGGGCCACTTGAGTGCCGAGCCCAGGCCAAAGAAGACGAAGATGAGGGTGGCCAGGAACTCTGCAAACACGGCCTTGAAGAAGGCAAGGGAGCACACCTCCTTCTTCATGGTGGCCTTGGGGGCCGGGTGGCAGCGGCAGCGTCTCGGAGCGGCCGTCGGGGCGGCGCCGGCAGCGGCGGGCGTCTGTCCTGCGGGGCTCTGCGCGCGGCGCGGTGCCCACTCCGTGGCAGGCGGCCCTGGCGCGGACCGGGCAGGGGCGCGCTATATAGAGGGCGCGCGCCCCGCGGCGGGCAGAGCGCGGGGGGGGCCGGGGCGGCTCCCGCGCCCAGGGGCCAGCGCAGAGCGCAGGGAGCGAGCCTGGCGGGTGCGCGCTCGCCGCCCCCCGCCCCTCGCACCCCCGGGTCCCCCCTGCCCCACAGCGGCGGACCCGCCCGGGCCACGTGACCCACGCGGCGGTGTAGACCGGCCCCGCGGTCTGGGTCGCGCGCATAGTGGGCTCAGCGCTGCTCCCGCGCCCTCCTGGCCGACGTGCGTGCCCGGCTGCCCGGGCTGCTGGTCGAAGTCCCGGCTTTCCGCTCGCACAGAGCTCTGGAAGTCCCTCTCCGGCCGGCCTTTACCGGCGTCCCGAGCCGGCCGGCAGCCTTCCCCTTTTCCTCCTCCTCGGGCTCTCGCGACCGGAGCATCCTGCCCCGGTCTCACCAACGGCCGGGTCAAAGTGATGCGATTCTCTGAGGGACAGCGCCTCTTAGCTTCCTATCCGCCCGTGGCGGGGGCGGTTCGGCGATCGTGGGCCTCTCCCCGGTCCAGCCCGGCGGGAGCGGGGGCGTTGGATCGGGAGCGCAGTGCCAGCCTGCTCTGCGCTGGGCGATCCTCGACGCCGCGTGTGGCAGTGCCGGCTGTAGGCAGCGGGCTCTAGGAGGCGTTCTCAGTGGCAGCCCTTGGGGACCCTGGAGTGTTGACTAATTTGGGTTGTTTGGGCTTAGGGAAGTGACCCTGCGACTGGGGTCAGAGGGAAGGGTCTTGGTCCCTAATGTTTTCAACCCAGAACTCCCTCACTTTAGACTTCCGAGTTTGCTTCTTATCCCTCTTGGTCTTTCTCCCAACGTGGTAGTCTCAGAATCTGTCTCTGTCTCCCTGTCTGTCTGTCTCTCCCCACCACGTGTGTGTGTGTGTGTGTGTGTGTGTGTGTCTGTGTCTGTCTCTGCGCCCTCTCCCCACCAGTCTTTAGCCCGACGTCTCTTTCCCTCAGTATATCACCCTTTGTCTTCTAAGTCTTCCTCTTTCTTCCTGTCTCTCTGATTCTTGGTTTCTGCGGTTTCTTCCTTTTACTTTTTTTTTTATTTTTATTTTTTTCAATCTGTCGATTCTAGCGCTATCTAGCCCACCTTCCCTTGGCCTCTTTTAATCTGTGGGTCTTTGTTTCTGCCCATCTATCTCACGCTCCTGCGTCGGACACTCATACAGTTTGTCTTTCTGGCCCCCACCCTCACATACACACACACACACGCACACGCACACGCACACACACGTCAAGTCCTTCCTCTCCTGGACTGAGCAACATGTTTTTCTTGTTTTCCAGCTCCCTCTTGTCTCTTTCCCTCCTCTTTGGGCTTCCAGACCCTCTCCGTTGCCTCTTCTAGCGCTCCATCCTCCCCTCCGCCGGTTTGGTATGTGTGGAAGGAGATTGGAGGGCTTTCCAGGGTTTGGGGGCAGGGCAAGGACCCACCCTCAGGATCCCAGGAAAGGAGCTGCACTCCCTCTGCCTCCCCCCCCCCCCCCTTTCACGCTTGTGCACTTGCATGATACCAGCCATAGAGCAAGGACCAGGAAAGTCACCCTAGGCCTTGGTCAGTTTTAAAAGCTTCCTAGGGTTATTGAGCTCTAGGGTGCAGCAGAGGAAGAAAAGAGATACACGTGTCCAGCAGGGGCTGAGGGTGGAGCCTACAGAAAGGCAAGAACCAGGAGGAGGAACTTTGAGCCAGGTGGCAGCTAAGAGGCCAAAGAAAACAGGGTCCAAAGAAACCCCACTATTGTTCCCATTGTGCCTGGCATTTCCTGTTGAGCGACTCCTCCCCAACGGCTCTGGTCAGGAGACTGTTCCTTTCTCCGGAGCCGCAGGGCTATGCCCCCAGCAGAGCAGGGCAGCACATCCAGGATCAGAGACCTTCTGGCCAGACATCTTTCTTGTGGCTGCACTTAATTTCCTTCCCCTGGCACCCTCCTTCTGAATGCATCTTCTCTGCCCAGGCACAGTCTTCCTGAATCTATAGGTCTGACAATCTGTCCTCTTAGAGTGGGCTCTCAGAAGACTGGCTATGAAAGGAGGTTGCTGCCTGGGAATTTGAGCCTAATCTTTCCCAGATAACAAAGGACTGCAAAGGCCAAGAACTTGTTCTTGCTGGGAATATAGCTCAGTAGTAGAGTCCTTGCCTAGCAAACTAGGGGCCCTAAGTTCAATGCCCAGTGCTTGGGGGAAAAAAAGAAAAGCTAGTTTTGGCCAGGCGTGGGAGCCATCCTTTCCAACCTTTGGGAGGCAGAGACAGGCAGATCTCTGAGTTCAAGGACAAATTGGTCTACCTAGTGAGTTCTAGGTCAGCCACAGGCTACACTGTAAGACCCTGTCTCAAAAACAAAAGAACTAGTTCTTGCTTTTTTTGTTTGTTTGTTTTTGGTTTGGTTTGGTTTTTTGAGACAGGGTTTCTCTGTGTATTTCTGGCTGTCCTGGAACTCACTCTGTAGACCAGGATGGCCTCGAACTCAGAAATCCGCCTGCCTCTGCCTCCCAAGTGCTGGGACTAAAGGTGTGAACCACCTCTGCCCGGCTAGTTCTTGCTATTTTATAGATTAAAATATAGGTTTCAATTGTCTCTACTTCAAAAGTGATTTAATTCCAAGCAACTTTGTGAGGAGACCAGAAGTCAGAAGTCACTGGCTTAGGCTGGGATGGAGACTACAACTTGCCACACAGACTTGGTCACTAGGAATCATTTTGGTATAACTAAAGAGGCCCCATCTGTCAAGCTGATTCTGTTTCCAAGGCTGTGTCTGAGACTTTTCATATACTTGACCATCAGAGTCACTAGATCTCTTACTGGAGATAAGGTGTGGTCAAATTACTGGCAACATTTCGGGAATATGGGAAGAGAAAGGAACCCCTGGCCCTAGAGTGTGGGTGAAGCTCTTAGCAGCTGAAAATAGTAAATTCCAACACAACTGGCAACATTTGCTTAGATCTTCTCCTTTCCCAGTATAAATGGTCAGTTTTCTAGGTCTCTCCGGAAAGACCGCATTTACCATGAAAAGCTATCCTAACCAACTTGTAAAGTCTGGTATCTGTTGCCGGTTCCTTATCTCATTGTAACTCCATCTAAAGCTCCTCTGAAGCCACTTTAGAACCTGCTATAGAAGGGGGACTCCTAGCTCAGAGTCAGTAACTCCAAGGCAATTAACATTTGCTTCAGGCTTCTTCCTGCCCACTTATAAACCTGTAATTTTCTAGGAATCTCACCAGAAACACTCTTTACAGTAAAACAATGCATTCTAACCACCCCTCCCTCCTCCCTGCACAGCCCCAGTGGTTTCTGGTTTTATTTTATCAGATTGTAAGCCTATCTCTCCAGAGCCACCTCCAGAGCCACCTTGAAATCTTATTCATTGAAGAAAAAACAGTTTCTTAGCAACCCTCTGAGAAGCCCTAAAATGCTATATATGGCTAATACTTAGACATGTCACCGGGACTCTTTATTGAGAAGCCCATACCCATCTGCTCAGGTGGTTCTTATTTTTCTTTCATTAAAACTGTCTTTTGGTGAACTCCAATTCTGTTTCATACTGGCTTCTCCTAGAGTTCCTTTCTGTGTCAAAGCCAAGGATCCAATTTGAACTAAAGATTAAGGGAACTCAGGCACTTTTGGATAACAATGGGGCTGTGATTCCGTCCCTTCCTCTGCTGTCATGGGAGCTATACTTTGGAACTGGAAGCTGGAGAAATGACTCTGTGGTTAAAAGCACTGGTTGCTCTTCTAGAAGACCTGGGTTTGATTCCCAGTGCCCACATGGGAGTTCACAATAATCTATAACTGTGTCTGAGGGATGTCCTCGTCTGGCTTCTGTGGGCACCAAACACGTGCATGGTGCACAGACATATATGCAGGAAAATGTTCACAACACATAGGATAAATGTGATGATGATGGTGATGATGACGGCGATAATAATACTTGTCCTTGCCCTGTGCGCTCAAGGTCCTGACCTTCCTGCTCAAAGGAAGCCCCCTGGGAACTTTTGGGCTGAGAAGGATGGCTTCCCACTTATGGCAAAGGGGTTAGCACCTTTCTGAGAAAGGTCTTCATCCTATTTCTCCTCATTAGGGACCTCTGTATTCCCTGGAGGAGGAGAGGCCCGGGGTGGAAATGTTGGTGACCTGAGACTGTCTCTGGCACCTGGATTGTACTTCTAACTTGTGGGAGAAAAACATTCATTGACAGCTGAGTGAGTATTTACTGTATACAGAACCCTGACGTATGGACAACCGAGCACTTATTAAGTATTTACTGTATGCAGAACACTGAGTTAGACAAGACCAAGAGAATGTCTTGCCCCTGGAGAGCTTACACTCTGCCTGAGAGGCATGATATACACACAGGATCCCAGCTTAATGATACAGATGCTGAAGAAACTTTTGGAGGTATGACATCCTTGGGCAAAAAGTGGGAAAGAATGCTACTGGGACAGGTTCAGCCACTTTCTCCTGTCAGCCCAAAGTCCTGTATCCCCCAACTTGGGGACCTGGAGGCCTGTCCACCTGCCTTTGTGCTGTCCTGTGTCTGTCTAGTTTGGGTGTGCCTGACCTCCACCTTCTTGGCTGGGTGCTCTTCAAGGGCAGGAGCCATCCATGAGTCCTTGTCATTTCCTGCTGACCCAGTCACCACCCTCTTCAAGGCTCTTTGTCCACTACATGATTGGGGTCTGGACTGGGCTGGACCAGCCCTGCTGAGTGCTCCAGTTTCTTCCAGGGGATGGCAGGAAGAGCCTATGGTTTTGCCTCCATGAAAAGATACACGATTTTGCATGAGATGTCCTGGGTTCAAGTCTTGGCTCTGCTGTGTATTAGCTGTGTGTCTTTGGGCCAGACTTTAGGGCCTCAGTTTCAGAATCAAATGGGAAAAGAAGCATTTGCTCTGTCTGTCTCACAACGTTGGGATGCTAAGGGAGTTATCTGGAAATAGCAAAAGCTTACATGGTGTTGGGGGGTGCTATTATCCTGACCGAAGGTTTTCATTAGATAAAAGTTACCACATCAGAGGCATCAGCACTGTTGCTGGGGCACAGAGAAGCCCCTACCTCCTATCCCTCCATTATTCAGAATCTTGCTGTGACTCCTGAGCCCAGTCTTCGGAAGGCTGTGACTCAGAAAGTGGTTCAGATACATTCTTGACCTTCAAGAGGGGCGTGTTGGGGGAGAAGTGCCTTTGAACTTTCAGGGCAATGACTGAGAGGCAGCCCCAGAGGTCACCGATACCACTCTTCTGGCAGCCATGAGGTCAAGGCACTGTCACCAGTTGCTGGAGTTCGGGAAGGTCCTTTTCCACAGCATTTACAACCAGCACACCTCTGCTTCCCTCCAATGAGAAGTTTGGTCAAGGAGATAGAAAGGTCAGTTATAGAGATCTCTCCTATACACACATGCTCACGCGAATGGGTGTCGGAGAATGAGACTCATGATGGGGACAGATGAAGTTAGAAGCTTTGAGAGTGTGGGGGTGACAGAGGGCATGGAGAAGGGGCTCAAGATTGTGACTTAGATTAGCTAGGCAGCGGTTGGAGAGAGGAAGAATGGGTGAAGAAGGAAGGAAGGGAAAGGTCACTAGGACACAGGCAATAAGGAGAAGCTCAGAGACCAGGATGGGGGGATGGGGACAAGAGTAAACCCATCTCCTGTCTGGGACCCTGGACCCCAGACTCCTTTTGCTTTAGCCACTGACTACAAGAAGCAGAGGAGGTTAGAGGTCCAGCCTCTTCTGCCTTCACCTAGCCAAGAAGGCAGCAACAATGAAACGATCCTAACACTTTTGTGATAAGGGTGTTATGAATCACAGCAAACACGGCATCTTTACACGCATTGCGTCACTTAATCCAGCTTAATCTCATTGGAGAAACGTTGCCCTGACCTGGACATTTAGAAGCCTGGGTTCTAGATTCTGACCTGCCTCTGCCTGGTCAAGTCCCTTCCTTCCTCTGCAGTTTGCAGAGTCCACACACGGTAACTGTCAGGTGGTGGGAACTGGAAGAGGGTGGAGCACAGTGCAGGGAGGAAGGAAAGAGGGAACAGAGATTCCTGGCCAGGAAGGACAATAAGTGATGGAGGGGTGTTGCCCAGTGCCTGTGGTTGCATGCCTGAGCACCTTGCCCTGCCAGCCATAGGCATGCGCTGTGTGCCGGCTCCAGGCCTCACTTGCGAAACTGAGTGTCTCCTTTCAAGCAGTGTCCTAGTTGCAAATCTCCCCCTCTCCCGGGACAAAAGCTGGGCCCCACAGAGGGCTTTGTTTTCTTTGCCACAAGTGGAAGGCTAATCTTAGGTGCGTGTGGGCTCCCTGGGGAATTAGAGTCATGCACACCCATATGCCTGGCTCTCCTCTCTCCCTTGAAGAGCCCTCCCTCGGGGCAGAAAGTCCTTGGATACCCAGCCCTCCCTTCTCTAGAGGTCATGTCTAGGGGACCTTGTTCTCTAGTTGACACGTTCCTTCCAGCAATGAGCCCTGGCAAGTCTTTGGGCTGAGGACTGGTGGAATCTTGTGGAATCTTCCCAGAGGGTCGAAGAAGAGGTTGGAAGCCAGCTTCCCACCCCCACCCCCCTTTTCTGGGGCTGGCTGCAAGGGAGCACTCATCTGTAGCAGAGGACGTAGATTTATTGCAGGTACAGGAGAAGGCCAAAGGGAAAATGAAAGTCCCATGCCCTATATCACCACAGGCACTCGGGGTCACGCTCAGGAACATGCAGTCTCTGCACATGAGGAAAGAAACATGTGGAGATGGACGAGCACTTCTACACCCTAATAAAATCAGATGCACTAACCACAGACCCCCCCTACCCCAAGGTGGTCTCTATGCACTTCTTCCCAGGCACCAGAGCGGGCTCTCCAGAGCTCTCCGGTCTCCCGCCCGCCTGCGTTCCCTCCCCACTGCCTCGGTCCCCAAGAGGTCTGGTTCCCTGCGAGGGGTGAGCTCGAGGGTAGCAGGGGCCAAGGCTTCGGGGCCGAGGTACTGCCAGGCTCCCGGGCGAGCCCTTTCTTGAGGCTCACGGCGCTCGCAGGCGCTGGAGCAGCTATTATGCACTGGGAACCGACGGCGGGCCAGGGGGAGGGAGGGGGCGAGCCGTCAGCCCGCTGCGCTGCGGTGCGCTGCGGTGCGCTGCGGGGTCGCTCAGGCCTTGCTGCCGCGCGGCAGGCTCTGCGGAGAGTGGAGCTCCACCGACTGCCGCCGCCGCACTTCGCGTTCCTCCCAGTCGGTGTCGGGTTCCAGGCCCTTGAGCACTGCCAGGCGCTCCTGCAGGCTCTTTGCCGAGGGGAACAGCAGGTAGTTGTAGAGGAGGGAGCCGATGATGGCGCCCACCAGGGGTCCGATCCAGAAGACCTGGATAGGAGGGAGAAGAAGGCTCTGGCACCCGCTCACCCAGCACCTCCTGGACACGCTGCTGTCCCAGTTAGTGTAGGAACTGGCCCTCCTGTGCCTCTGATATAGTCAAGACGTATCAATAACGGTCGTCATGAGCCGCCAAGGTCGACTTGTCAGTGTGTGGGGCGAGTGTGCAAACTCAGTGTGTCCTGATTCTGGCACTTGTGTGAACTTAGACAGTCACTGCCTCTGAGCCTGTATCCTTTCCCCACAAGAATGCTCACTTCAGGAGATGAGGCAATTTAACAGGCTAAGGTTTGCAAAGCTCTGAGAAAAAACGCCCGGCACACACCAAACCCTGCTAACTGTTAAGTATGAATATCATTTACTGGGTTCTGAATGCCAGGCACTGTGTTTATGGAAATAAGCTTGCTTAATTTCTCCCAAGAAAGCCAATAAAATACTGACTGTTATTTTCATTTATAGCAAGGGACGGGGGAAGATGGAATCTCTTGCACAGCTCTGTTGAGTGGAACAAAGGTTTCCCAAGACCTCAGGACAAATGGAGAGGGATTGAAAGTCCCGAGGCCCCACGTGTGATATGGGCCCTAGTGTCTCTCTGGGATGGTTTCTCGGAATGGGGAAGGCAGGGATTTGGCCATTACCCAGTGATCATCAAACTTGCCAGTGACAACTGCTGGAGCCAGGGAACGGGCTGGATTCATGGAGCAGCCGGTGAAATAGATCTGTAGTGGGAGGCAGGTAGGAGAGAGAAGGGGGTGAGGACAGGGCAGCAAGGCCTCACCCTCCTTTCCAGTGTCTGGGGAAGCTTGGCCTCAGCTTAAAGAGAACCCGTGAAAGTTGGGACTTAGCTATCCATACCTTTCATCCCAGCACTTGGGAGGCAAGATCTCTGTGAGTTCAAGGACACCCTGAACTCACATATCATTTACTGGGTTCTGAATGACAGGCACTGTGTTATGGAAGTTTCAGGACAGCTGAGACTACATAGTAAGACCCAGACTCAAAAAAAAAAAAAAAAAAAAGGATATGGAGACTGTGGGTGGTTAATTCCTGGGCTTATATTCACTTGAGACTGGAAGGATATCTGTCTTTTATGGGTCACAGCTTCAGTTATGTGTCCTCCTTGGGTGTTCTGTGAGATAGTCTCTCTAGGGAGTTGTATCGATCTCTACAATGATGTGTGGCTGTTTCTTTGGGCAGCTGGAACCTGTCGTTGTGACTTACCCCAAGGAGGTGGCCCAGGGTAACAGAGAACCAATGGAGAGGGCAGGGCTACCCAGGTTGTCACCGCGGCGCTCATCGGTGGAGGCAAAGATGCACAGTACCAGCTGCATGGTGAGGAAGAGTTCCACAGTCACCGCCTGGCCAGCTGTTGCGTTGTTGTGGAGCTGGAGACAGACACGGAGGGATGAGTCCAGGGAGGCTGATCTGATCACACTGTCCCCTCTTGCTGCTCACCTGATTCTGGCTCCAAGGAGAAGTCAAGGAGGCTGAGAGCCAGAATACCCCCCCACACACACACACACCCTTAATTGTAACCACTGCCCCTTCTGAATCCTGGTCCCAAGGGAAAGGATGGACCAGGGACAGCCCAAGGCTGGGAGGAAAATGCTAGAACCAGATAGTAAGCAGGCTGAGGTTTGTGAGAGGAAAGAGATACTGTGTTTCAGATTTTGGGAAGAGGGCCTATTGCAGCAGGGAAGCTTCGGACCTAGTACTGGAGCGGCTTAGTACGGTCTCTAGTACTACTAGGTCAGATCTAGGTCATACTGAGGCAACAGGATGCTGGGGAGGGGGAAGGTTAGTCTTCCTGTGGTCCTGAGGTCAAGGAACTCACAATCTGTTCCTCTCACCTCTCTCTGCCTCCCCTCCACCCTTGCATTCAGGCCTTGCTTCTGTCCCCACGGCTGCTCCCTGCACATCCTGTGGAGGTTGAGGATGCTGACAGCAGAGCTTCCATACTCACATAGGGCACCCACCGTCCCTGCAGCCCCTACCCTGGGAAAGAAGAGAACTTGGGGCTGAGCTCAGAGGCCATTTTCATAACCTGGGTGCACCCAGCGCTGCATTTCTCTCGGGGTTTTGTCATCCTGCACCCCACACCCTGCCCTCTGGAGCTGAGCACTGCACAGGGCGGATCGGTGACAACTTTCAACTCCCACACTTCTCTACGTCCTGTGCTCCTAGCCTGGTGCTTCAAGATCTTTCTGGGGTCTAGCCTCAGCCTCTACTATGCTACAGTCTCTTAGAGATAGGAACTAGAACTTGAGACTTCCACGTTGGTGGCCTCTGACTCGTCGGGAGACTATCTGCTTTGGTTTCAGTGTCTCATTCTGTACAAATCCGGACAATAAAACCAATTCTAGAAGATCAAGGGTAACAAGGACGAGCCTCTAGTCCCACTCTTGCTGGTAATGCTGTGCAGAGAGTGATGGTGTAGGTGTGAGTCTGGTGTCACACAAGCCCGGGCTGTCCCTGGATGATACTGTTTATTGCTTCCATGATTTGGGTCCCCTGAATGCTGGGTTAAAACCGTAGGGAGGAGGAGACCTCAGAACTAAACTTACAGTGCTCTACCAAGGATAAGATAATATGTGGCCCAGCACAGGGACGATCTCCATCAGTGGCAGCTTCCTGGGTTCCAAGCTGACTCTTGGTGGCATCCTCAGAGAACACTGATTGGTCTCTCACTAGCCTCAGGACAAATAGGCCCTATGATGCCTTATTCCAGACAGGCAGGGTTCCCTCTACCATTTAAGGTGGGTCAATGCAGAAAAACAGCCTTTGGTGCTGAGGGTTGGGTAGGCTGCATGGGGTGGCCGTTCTTCAGGCTTTAGTGTTCCCAATGCCTTGCTGCTAGAGAAAGCCTACGATATGTTTTCAGGGGATTCTTTGACTAGCTGTGTATCTCCCTGTTGTAAAAGAAGCTCATTTAATTTCTAATAGACACAGATACACTCCATCCCTCAGCTTGCCCTTGTCCCCTAGGCTCTAGGTGTCCAGCCTCTTCCTGTTTTTCTGTTGTTTGAAAGGGTGCTCCCTCATGGGAGGGCCTCTGTCCCTCTCATGAGGAGAGCCGTGTGTGTATGTGTGTTGTGTGTGTATGTGTGTTGTGTGTGTATGTGTGTTGTGTGTTGTGTGTGTGTGTGTGTGTGTGCAGGGCTAAGGGATTGAGTCAGTGGAGAAATGAAGGAAGAGGAGGCCCGAGAGGCGCTTTCCTGGTTTGGGGTACAGAGTGTGAGTTGTGCTGAAGGGATCCCCAGATTCCTAGGTCTGCACAGATGCGAAAGCAGAGGGACCACAGCTTCACCTTCAACTCTCAAAGTGCCCAGGTGCTGTTCAGCGATATAACAGGAAGGCAGATTCCAGGAGTCTCTTCCTGCCGGCTTCTGCTAGGTTCTGGTACTTCTTCTGATACTAACACATGAGCACATCTGGTCTTCTGCCTCCCTTTCCAAGTCTGTTTCTAGGTTTGTGTGACAAAGCCCAGATGGCACTCCGGATAGTTGGTTGAGGGAGAGATTATGGGGTTTGTGGTTGAATCGAGGTTTGGGGTTTTAGTGACAATTCCTGTCTGGAGCCTGCACTGCCCTCCCCCCCCCCCCAGAGCTGTCAGTGTTGGCCTTGTGAGGGGCACTGTCCAGTCCTTGCATGCTCAGTGCTGTTAGGTTGTCTCACTCCTTCCTCTCTAGATCCTTGCAACTGTACTCTGGAGTCCCTGAGGCCCCAAAGGCCTGTCTGTGCTAGCTTGCTGTGTCCTGTCTAGCCTAGTCTTCCTGTGGAGTCTAACAGGGTAGAAGACCCTACAGGTAGCCACCATGATTCTGCTCTCTTCTGTTGCTCTTCTTTCAGCTCTCCTTGGGTAGCTGTGTTCCTGGCCTTCAGCTCTCTGTTCCCTCACCCAGAGCCTGTCCCACCCATCTTACCCTTCACAAGGGTTTTCAGTGTCTGCCCCTTCTAGAAGAGACAAAACTCAGGCTACTCACAGCATTGACAGCCAGGTCCCCGCGGATTTCTACTGGAGTGATCTCATGAAGGATTGCCGCCCCAGCCACAGCCCCCAGCAGCTGGGCCGCCACATAGAAGGCAGCTCGAAGGAAGGAGACATGGCAGCCCACCAGGCATGCCACTGTCACAGCAGGGTTGATGTGGGCCCCGCTGACATGGCCCAGAGCCTGAACCAGGGTGCCGATGCCCAGACCAAAAGCCACGGCGATCTGGAGCACAGAGGGTGGGGAGCTGGCCCACTGGAGGGCTGAGCCAAGGCCGAAGAAGACAAAAAGGAGCGTGGCCAGGAACTCGGCCAGCACCGCTCGGGAGAAGGCTATGGATCGGAGTTCCCACATGCTGCTCAGTCTTCTGAGCGCTGGCCAGTGGTCTGGGCCACGGGGGTGGCTCTTCCTCCCTCCCTCTCTCTTTCTCCTCTCTCTTCCTCTGGGCCTCTGGGGAGGCTAGGCTGTGGGCACTTATAGGGCCTTCCTATCATAGACCTGGGCACGTGGGGTGGAGGAGGCGTTCCTGCCAGCACTGTGCTCTCCCATGGTGGCCTTGCCCCCACCCCTGCTCCTGCCGACCCAAAGGCCTATCATCCCCATCTTACCTTTCACAGCTGACTAACGTTCTCCTCGTTAATGAACTCCAGATAAGGATTGACGTCCTCTGTTTTCCTCGTTTTTTTCCTCAGTTACTCCAGGGAGCAGCCCCAGGGCTTCCCCAGCCCCCACAGTGACCACCAGCACCAATTCCTGCCGAGGAGACTATGTCCAGTGGCCTTCTCTTTGACTAAAAGGTTGGCCAAAGAAGGGGCAATGCCTCAGCCCAAACTGTGAGGAAATGTGGGAGCTACCTTTCCGCTGACTAGATGGTCTTTTCTTCTGGAAGAGGATGGAAAACAACTGGTTGGCCTGGGACAAATTTCCAAGGCAAAAGGTCTTGGGCTTGCTTTCTTGCAGTTAATCACCCATAAGTCGTTATGTTTCACCTTCACCCAGGAACCCCAGCCTGAGAGTAACTCCCATTGCCTGGAGCCAAAGATGGCTTCAGTGGGCCTGAGACCCTAGCCTGGTGTGATGGAGTCACCCAGGGACAACTGAGGAACATGAGAGCTTCTGATCTGCAGCACACACGCCTGTCTTTGGGATGTGACACTTCTGCTCTGTCTGTGTAAATGAGATAACAAACTATCTCATAGGATGGAGATTTGCATGAATATGGCTCCTGGTCCTCAAGGAAGAAAGAACTCAGGTTTTC
Source organism: Arvicanthis niloticus (assembly GCF_011762505.2). NCBI lineage: Eukaryota > Metazoa > Chordata > Mammalia > Rodentia > Muridae > Arvicanthis > Arvicanthis niloticus. Next base: position 19,446 of record NW_023045139.1, on the reverse strand, counting down.
AGCCATTGTTCAGTGCTGTTTGTATTTTGAGGCAAACAGGTCTACCCCACCAAAACTCAGAATCTTCGAGGCTACAACAGACTCTAGATACCATCTTCTCGCTCAGAGCCACACTCACCACAGGAGGAAGACGTTTTCTGGGGTGGCAAGGGGGCAGCTACCCCTCCAGGTTCAAGGAGGCCATGACACTTGCTAGTGACTCTCTAGTCTTAGTGCCACTTAGCTTGGTCAGTGTTCTGCAAGGCCACCTGCTGTCACAGCTCCTGTGACTGTTGAGGCTCAGAAGAGGGACCTACCCTATATCTCTTCCTTCTTTGGTACATCCAGATGACAGGCTTCTAGTCCTCCTGGCCAGCCACAGTCCAAGGAACAGAAATGTGGGAGAAACACAGGGAGCGTGTGGTGGAGACATTTACGCTAAGGGGCGGCTGAAGCCAAGGGAGGGCCCATTATCCAAGGTACCCCAGAAGACTGGTGGCTGAGCTCAGACTAGAACCTAGATGAGTAGTCCTGACACCCTGCACTACCCAGGCACGCTCTGAGCCTGGTCTCCTCGCCCAGACAGTGATGTCCCTCCCTTACATTTGTTTCTAGAATATAGTAAGATGCACAACAAACACCCACGTACACAACACGGGCACGTGCACACTTGATCCCCACACATGACTTGCAACTCCTGCTGTTGGGGGAAAAATGAGGAGGAAGAAACAATACATGACCCCAACAGAGGCAAGGCGGAGGAGCCTCTGAGGATTTGGGCTCAGATAGTTCTCCCTGCTCAGGATATGTCCCCCCTGCCCCCTGCAATCCAGGTTCTCCAGAAAGACTCAGAGGGAGGGTGGAAGAGCCTTGCCTTGAGAAGGGTCCTCATGACTCCGTTTCCTCCTTCAACTATAGCATACCTAGACTTGGCACACATAAAAGGTGGAGGACCTTACCTAGGGAATGTATCATGTTTGCACCTTGATGATACATACTATCTTGTATGTACTGTCTACCATACCTAGGGAATGTATCATGTTTTGTTTTGATGATACATTCTATCTTGTATGTAGTGTCTACCACCTCTATGTGTCCAGTCCCTGCCTATCTCAGGGGTGCCTGGAAAACGCCCAGGAGCTGAACTGTGACAGTGGTTCCAAACTCACCGTTGACTATTGAGCTCCTGTGTGACCTTTGATAAGCCACACATCCTTTCTGGGTTTATATACTGCCTGTGATCATGAGAACAGCATTCACTGGTTCTGACTCTAGATAGCACTGCCTCTAACCAACTTGGTGTCATGGTAGACCCATAATAGGTGTCACTGCCACTGTACAGCCCTGGAAATCTCACACCAGTTTGTGTGGTTTTGCCACACATCCACATTTCCATGGGGCCGGAGGTGTGCTGGGAAGAACACTTGCCTAGCACATGGTAAACCCTGGGTTGCTGGAAAACAACAACAAAGCAAAACAAAACAAAAAAACAAAAAGCAAGGATGGGATCAGGCAGACCATGATAGCTGTGGGTTCCATTTCACAGACTAGAACATGATGCCTGCAGAGACTGTGACTTCCAGGAGCAGTAAGAATATTCTGGTCTGGTCCCAAGCCAGGGTGGAGGGGGAGGCCAGCCATAACCGCAGGGCCTGTGCCCTGGCTGTGCCCTCAGTTTTCCTTCATGCCAGGGAAGAAGTGACATTCCTACTGAAGGCCCAGCTGCCTGCTGTGGCTCTGGGTTCACTCACTCACTCCCTGAAGGTACCACTTGGTTTTGATTTTGTTTTCCTTACCCTTCCAGCTTCCCAAATTGTGGGTCACAGAACTGAATGAGGGATCACGACAAACTTGGCCACAGTAAAAGGTTTCTGAATGTGCAACAACCAAAAACGCAATCAAAAATCAAACATCTGATGGATTCCAAGCGTTTTTTAGTGGGGTCAGCTATGCTCCATTGTGAGACTTCACTGCTTGGCACGGGTCCTGGACACAGCTTATGCATTTTGTAGGCCAGCAAACCCTGCTTGAAGCTCCTTAGTGAGATCTGTCATTGTGTTGTGAGTTGCAGTGTTTTTTACTGTACATAGTCAGCTTTCTGAACTTATAGAAATGTGTTGATTTAATTCTGAACACAGACCTTAATATTTTCCCACTGTTATTTCTCAGCATGTATTGTGTTTGAATACCTGTAGATTATATCTGTTAGAATGTCTGATTTTTTAAAAAACTTGCTATTTGGAGGCTGAGGAGGTAGCTCAGTGGTTAAGTCCTTACCATACACGCTCAAATCCCCAGCACCCTGATCACAGCCTGAAAGTATGGCTCATATCTGCAATCCCAGCATTTGGAATGCTGAAGTAAAAGAATCAGGAGTTCAAGACCAGCCTGGACTAATGAACAAGTTCAAAGTTAGCCCAGGCTATGTCAGACTCTGTTCCAGAAACCACACATGCACAAATAATCAATTAATTAAAAACAAGAAAAGTTGCTATTGAAGTTGTTGACTTTCATAAAAAAATTGCTCAATGAATTTTGTCTTGTGATCATGATAGAATTTCCAACAATTTACGAACTGATTCTAAAGCTACTTGTTTTGAACTACATATTTATATGAGCCAGTGTTTCACATTGAGCACTATACAATGTAAATATTGTCTAAATATAGAAAACATTGAAGATGCACATCTTGCAGTATCAAGTATTTAGCCAAAATCTTAAGTCTGTTTGTAAAGTAATGGGACAGACCCATTTCAGTATGTGAATTTGCTTTTGTTTTTACTAGATGGTAAAATCACATGTCTATTAAAAATTTTTTTTAAAGTAAAGTTCTTTATGGTTTCCTATTAGTGTTTGAGATGTGTGACTATTTCATACTCCTACATTCCTGGGGCTGCAGAAAACTTTCTCAGGTGAAAAGGGTTGTGAATGGGAGACATTCAGGCCATGGTCTGTCTGTCCAACCACCCACTGAACCATAGGAGGTTTAGGGAGCCAGCTGTGCATCTGCGATTCACTGCTCAACAGACGTTGGGCAGCGTGCTGTCTTGAATGAGCGGGAATGTACCTCATAGCCCTGAAGTGTGCTTGGGAAGGATTTCTGATGGTTGAGTTTCATGTAGCACAACAGTTAGAATTTCTTAAATCCAGAGAACTAAAAATGCTTCCTCGCCTGCTGGCATCATTTTCAGCTACTGAAAGAATCTCTCTTTTCTCAGAAATCCAGTCTTCAAGCCAGAATCACCATGCATAGCAAATGGGTAGCAAGATTTCTTCCCACTCAAGCCCAATGGCTGGGAGGAGACCCTCTCTTTTCTTCCTTTGTTCCCTCCCCACCACCTCCTGCTTCTTGCTTTTGACAGTATCCAAGGTTGGTTGGTTTCAGAGTCCGATCCTCCTGCCTAAGCCCCCCACTTCTACCCCTTCACAGTAGCTTCTTCACCATTCTATGCCACAGGAGCCATGATGAGTCATACCATTTTCTTTAAAAGAATTTAGACCATGCTTATTTAGTGTGTTGGGAGTTGCACATCTACGATGGCATGTACATGGACATTGTAAGGACAACCAGTGGTAGTACTCAGTTCTCTTCTATAACCATGTGGGTCATGGGAATCAAATCTGTCTTCAGGCTGGGCAGTAAGTACCTTTACTGTCTGAGCCCTTTTGCTGGCCTGAGATATGGTCTCTTCGAGACTGACAGCTGCTGTTTCTTTCAGAACTCCTTCTAGCCCTCAGACACCTTGTTGCAAACACCTTTGCAGGGGTTGACTGATTGTGTGAGCAGTGATGACTTTGTTCTTTCCTCAGTAATAAACCCCACAACACAACACAGCTTCATCTCCTGGTGGGCTCTTCAGGCTGTAGCCACGAACATTTGGTTATTGTTTGGCAAGAAGACAGGGAATTGTGCTCATTCTTGGATCAGTAAGACTGGGCTCCTGTTCCTCCATTTCTGCATCTTCCCGAGTGCTTAGTAACTCTGCTAATCTGAGCTGTGTAAATTTATGTGTTTATTCCTTCACAACTCATTGGTCCTGATTTCTCCCCTCCCTCACCTGCCCAGCGCTTCCTTCTCAAGCTCACCTACTGGTTTTGTGAGTTTTTTGACCCATTACATTTAAGGTTCATGAACATAGCCATCAGATCATTCACTTGAACACGGGCAGCTAAGCAATAGCTACACGCCTGAGGAACATGACTTCCTCTCTCCCAGCAACCATTAACTGCCCATGGCTCCTCAGGGTGGGGCCTCAGGAGCTCCACCCTCATTCATGATGGAATGTTAGTGGGCCCTATCTTGTACAGGTGGTCTCCCCTGCTGTGAGTTCACGGGTGCAGCGGCCCAGGAGATGGTGTTTCACAGAATCCCTTCCCATCCTCTGGGTGTTGCCTGAGCCTTGGAGGGAATGACATGGATCAGACGATGCACTTAGGGCAAAGCATGCCACAGTTACTTTTTTCCACACTTTGATAAATAATGAGTCTCTGTATTATCCACTGCCCACTGCATAAAGAAATGCCCTTGATCAAGGATCTAGAGCTATAAACAGAAGTATTTAGAAGGAAGTTTAATACACCATGTCCACTTAGCAAAACAGTTGTAGTAGTAAGTCTCTGTAACCCCCACCAGAGCCTATGACTTCGGCAGCCATGGGCTTCTGTACAGGTTTACAGTACGGGGCATGAATCCCCTCCTGTGGAATGAGCTCAGATCTAATCAGAAAGCAGTCTGTCAAGTAACATGTTTAAGATTCATTTTATCATTTGAGAAAGAGTCTCACTATGGCGCTCGGGCTGACCTCAAATTTATGATCCTCCTGCCTCAGCCTTTGAGTGCTGGGATTACGAACCTCTGTTGTTCACTCAATATGAAGGCATCTCAAGTGATAATTAACCTACGTAGCAGAGAGAAGGCTCTTGGAGACTTACCAGGCCAAGTTTGCGCTTGCGCGGGCAAAGAATGATAGCTACTCCCAGCTGCCTGCCGTCTCACGCCACAGTTGTAAGGAACGTTAAAACGAGAAAATAAGGCACACCACAGGATTGATGGAATACAGCAGTTACTGTAGTAAATGTATTTAGCTCTCACTCTGTCATACACTGTCTGGGGACTCTTAAAAGTCTTAGCTAACTGTGGTGGTTTGAATGAAAATGGTTCCCCATAGGCTCATAGGGAGTGGCACAGTTAGGAGGCGTGGCCTTGTTAGAGTAGGTGGAGCCTAGTTGAAGGAAGCGAGTCACTGGGGATGGGCTGTGAGGTTTCAAGTGCACAAGTCAGGGCCAGTGTTACTATCTTAGCTCTCAGCTACCTTTCTAGCATCATGTCTGCCTGCATGCCACCATGATTCCTGCCACGACAATAATGGACTGAACCTCTGAACCTGTAAGCAAGCCCAATTAAATGTCTTCCTTTACAAGAGTTGCTGTGGTCTTGGTATCTCTTCACAGCAATTGAAACCCTAAGACACTATCTCTCATCCTCACAGACAGTCTATGAGTCAAAAGTCATCTCCATTTTTAAAGACAGGAAAATGAGGCAGAGAGAGGTTGGGTAACTTTCCTGAGGTCACACAGCTAGTAAGGGAGAAGGTGAAATAGGAACCCCAGTGGGCAGGCTTCAAGGAGCCTTTGTATTTTAATCTCATGTAGCTAGGTGTCTGGCCTGCATGTACATATGTGTACCACATGGGTCTCATGAGCTGAAGTTTATCAATGGCTGTGAGCCACCATGTGGGTGCTAAGAGTCCAGCTCAGGTCGTCTGAAAGAGTAGCCAGTGCTTCTCAGCATCTCTCAACCCCTCTAAAGGGGGCGTTAAAAAATTTATTGCCAGGCATAAATTACACCTTTAATCTCAGCACTCAGGTCACAGAGGCAGGGAGAGCTCTGTGAGTTGAAGGCCAGCCTGGTCTACACAGAGTATTCCAGGATACCCGGGGCTACACAGAGAGACCCTGTCATATATATTATACTGAGGCTGGAGAGATGGCTCAGCAGATAAGAGCACAGGCTGTTCTTCCAGAGGACCTGGGTTTGATTCTCAGCACCCATAGGTAACTCATACCATGTACCTCCAGTTCCAGGGGATCAGTGCCATCTTCTGGCCTCTGTAGGCAGCAAGTATGCATGTGGTACATAGAGATACATGGAGGAAGAAAATCTTTACCCATAAACATACAATAAAATTTAAAAATTTGAAGGATTATTATTATCATTATTATTAGTTAGAATATGTGTTGGATGCTGGTATGTGTACATGCATGCAGATGCCCTCTGAGGCGAGTGGCACTGGGTTCCCAGCGGCTGGGGTTACAGGAATTGTAAGCTGCCCTATATGTGAACTGGGAATTGAACTTGGGTCCTCTGCATGAGTAGTATGTGTCTTAACTGTGGGAGTCATCCTCTAGCCCTTCAAGGGACTTTTTTTTTTTTTTTTTTAAACTGTGAAAGTGAATCTCATTTCATCCCTTAAAAAGATGGCCTGGGTTTGGCAGCAAATGCCTTCAGTTCTAGTATTCAGTACGCAGACATTGATCAGTATCTGTGAGTTTGAGGCCAGCCTGGTCTACATATTGAGTTCCAGACCAGCCAGAGTTACATAGTGACATCCTGGTAATAAATAAATAAATAACATAAATAAAAAATTACAAACAAACAAATAAAAAGAGAGCTAGAAACCCCTGATAGTAGACCCTTATATGATTGTTAGTGTGTTCTTTGCTAGTAGCTTGAAAGGGACCTGGCACTCTCTCTCCTGCCTCTGGTGGCTTTAAAATACTTTTAATCCCAGCACTTGGAAAGCAGAGGAAAGTGGAACTCTGTGAGTTGAAGGTCAGCCTGGTCTACATATGGAGTTTCAGGCCAGCCAGGGCTACATAGTATCCTAGTCATTGTTCTACAGCTGTGGAAAGATACTGTTACCAATACAACTCAAAAAGAAAAACTTTTAATTGGGAGCTTGTCTACATTGTCACCAAGGCAAGGAGCATGGTGGCATGTATTGCTTTGGAGCTACATCCTGATCTATAGGCTGCAGAGAAAGAAAGACTGGGTCTGGCATAGCGCCTTTTAAACCACAAAGTTCACCCTCAGTGACATATTTCCCATCCAAAGAGTCTCACCTCCTCTAACAAGGCCACACCCCCTAATCCTTCTAATTCTATCAAAGAGTTCAGCTTCCTGGTGAGGAAGCATTCAAGTTTATGAGCCTATGGGGGCCATTCTTATTCATTTTTATAAAAGATGTATTTATTTTATTTATATGAGTACACTGTAGCTGTCAGACACACCAGAAGAGGGCATTGGATCCCAATACAGGTGGTTGTGAGCCACCATATGTTTGCTGGGAATTGAACTCAGGACCTCTGGAAGAACAAGCAGTCCGTGCTCTTAACCTCTGAGCCATCTTTCGAGCCCCAGCCATTCTTATTCAAACCACCACACATAGTGAGACTGTCTCAAAAAACAAAAGGATATTCCAAGCAATATTTGGTATATATCAAACTTATTCTGAACAGTTCTTTATCTCCTCGATGGTTTGGGAACATCTGAGCTGCATCCTAAGTCCTCAGAATGACTTTGCATCTCTGTAGCTTTTCTCCGCGGCACGGACCTCAGGGCTGGTGAGGAGCAAGGACAGCAGGGTTCCCACCTGTGGCTCTGACTCAGGACCCAGTAGAGGTAGGAAAGGACACAGGTGATCCAGAGGTGACAAAGAATTCTGCAGCTTCTATGCTGCCCATTGTGGAGAGGGGCCGGGGAACAGGACAGACAGGTGCAGAGGTATGGACGTTTGATTTAACCTTCCATGGCTTTTTACTTTCCCTTTTTTTCTCTTCATCTCTGAACCATGTGTTCATGGATCATGTGACATCATCATGTTCTCACAGTCAGGCCCTGCTGTCAAACCTGTAGTAAGAAGGACATTTAATATTCCTATGGATATTATTTCACAAATAGATAAAACTAACATTTCAGAAAACCTTCCTAAGTGGGATGTTTTGAATTCTCTAGTTTACCAAAAAAGCAAGTAATTCATAGCAAGACAAAATTGATGCTATGACCCATTTTCAGTTGTTGCTCGGTTTGAGAACTGCTCCTGGACATTCCAGATGAGAAAGGCTGTCCTCCCTGAGGGACAGCAGCTCAGCCCCTTTTCCCATCTGTTGAATCCCATCTTTCTCACTCTTAGCAGCTGATGCTGACCCACTGGATGTTGGCTTCTCCTCTGTGAACGTCAGGAATCTGGGAGAGTAGTTCTGGTTTGCTTCCCGTTGTATACTCAGCAGTCTGGCATAATATAGCTTCTCAAGAACTGCTTGTCAAGGGACTGAATGAACAAACATGCAACATGTTTCCTCAAACCTGGAAGCCATGGCAGACCCTAGAAAGAATTTCTGCTCTTCCCTTGTCAGCTCTGAACTTTTGTTAATCCCTGGTGTTAAACCTCTGACACTGGGTGTGGGGTCAGGGAAGCTAATCAGACTGGAGGCCCAATGAGCTTCGGTGACTTCATGGCTCCTGCTGTCCCCTCCTTTCTACCCCTCAGGCCCTGGGAATCATTCGCCAGAAGCCTAGGAAGTCTGGTCTACTCACCTCCTGGGAGACTGGGGAGCTGCAAATGTTAGGATTCACCACAGCCATTACCAAATAGGAGCTGGTAGCAAGCCACATCCAGTGACCTTGTATGCAAAGGTCACCAGAACCGGTTTACTCGACACCCTTGACACCTGTCAGCCATCCTGGCTCCTGTGCCTGCTGCCAGCATCCGTGGTTGGATGCACATAATCTCTGCTCCCTGTCATGCCTCTGTTCTCCCCCACCTCTGGTCTGTCACCATAACCCCTGCCTCCCTAGTCTCTCCCCCATAGCCTCTGTCCAAATCTGTCCACTGTTCCTCAGCAACAGGTGCTGACCTCAGCTCTCTCTGTCCTCTCGATTACAAGAAACAGTGAGACAGTATATTTGGATCAGGGGACAGAGAGCTGAAGGAGCTAGTTGGCTGCCACCTCTGTCCTACCTCATTCCTCGTCCCAGGTCCCATAACAGGGATAGACTGTGTGCTTGCCAGGATGAGCTACAGGACGGGAGCCATGTCTAATCGGCCTTTGTTGTCCTAATGCTTTACACGTGATTGGCACGGAATAGATGCTGGGAAAAAATGTTTGCAGAATGAACACATGTTTGCCCAAGGTCAGACAGCTAGGAAGTAGCTATAATTCAAACCTACCTCTTCCTGGATCTCACCTCACCCCACCCTGACACCCTCCAGGAAACCTTCCTCAATTTAGTCAGGCAGCTTCTGTCCCCACCCCTTAGAGACTTGGGACTCAGGCACGAGCCACATTCTTGTCCTCACCCAGGACGGTCTCTGACTCCACAGCTCTGACTATGGAACAGTGAGGCTGAGGTAGTTACTATGGAAAGACCTCAGCCATCACAGTGATCCTTGCTCTCGGGATCACTGAGCTGCCTCTTTCTCGTGCTGGCTCCCACAGTGCCATTGGGCCCCAGACCCTCTGTTTATTTTGCAGCAGTTCAAAATCAGCCCCCAATCTGCACATTCTTCAGCAGTCCTTCCTATTTCAAGCAAGAACTTCTGCTGTCCCCTCAGTAATGTGCAGCCCCAGGGGCCCTGTGCTTCCCTTACCCTCTAGGCTTGCTTGGGGCTGAGCACTGAGGGAAGGGACTGGTGTCTTTCCTAGTGGCACAAGGCACAGGGCACCTGCTCAGCTGCCTGCCTGTGGGGCCTGAAGCCACTCAGGCCCTCCAAGGGCTTTCCCAAGGGTGGAAGGCTCTGTGGCTCTGGGAAGTCCCTCATCCTATCTAACCACTCACCTTTGGCCACAGTGTTGGCCCATTCACTCTGCTTCTAGTTAGTGGATGACTGTTTTCTTGTGACTTTAGAACACTGAGACCATTCTTTGTATTTACTTAGCTAAGCAAGAAATGTTTCCTGAGCACCAGGCATGTGTCAAGTACTGGTCTAGGCTTTGGCCAACCATCAGGGAACAAGCCTGACAGATCGCTGGGGGTGGGGCTGGCAGTATAGAGTATTTAGTTATGGGACAGAGATGTATACAGACCATCAGCCTGATCAGGCATGAAGATGCCAGGATGAGGCCCAGCAGTAGAGAGCATCCCCCAGCACATGTGAGGCCCTGCATACAATCAACACCAGAAAAACAAAACAAACAACCAAACAAAAAACCCCTCAAAATCAGCAACAGCAAAGAGAGGAGAAAGGGGAAGAAAAAAATGAAAGGAAAGTATAAATACTGGAAAATAATCATGTTTATTCTTTTTTTTGGTTTTTCGAGACAGGGTTTGTCTGTATAGCCTTGGCTGTCCTGGAACTCACTCTGTAGACCAGGCTGTCCTGGAACTCAGAAATCCGCCTGCCTCTGCCTCCCAAGTGCTGGGATTAAAGGCGTGCCACCACCACCACCCGGCTGGTTCCATTATTATCATGGCGGGAAGCATGGCAGCATCCAGGCAGGCATGACACTTTGGAGGAGCTGAGAGTTCTACTTCTTGTTCTGAAGGCAAACAGGGGGAAGACTGGCTTTCAGGCAGCCAGGAGGAGGGTCTCCAAGCCCCACCCACAGTGATGCACTTCCTCCAACAAGACCCTGCCTTCTTTAACAAGGCCACGCCCCAATAGTGCCACTCCTTGGGCCAAGCATATACTAGTTTCTTTGGAAAGTTATGTCAAATGATGTTTTGCTGGGGCACACAGGGGAAAGGTTTGTCTTGCTAAAGTAAACAAGTGAAAGACTGGTGTCCTGAAGCAGACACAGGTGAAAGGATGTTTGGATTTAGCAAACACATGAAAGGACTCTTCATGAAGGAGTGTAAATGTGACCTCACAGACAGTGGGGGATGAGCAATGAACATTGGTTTGGTTTGCTCTGCCCCACTATTCTTCACTAAAGACACACATGTATTGGTTCACCTTACATAGCATTGTTGAGCTCAACTTGTGATAATGTCACCATTGAAACTCACCAAAGGAGCCGGGCAGTGGTGGCACACGCCTTTAACCCCAGCACTTGGGAGGCAAAGGCAGGCGGATTTCTGAGTTTGAGGCCAGCCTGGTCTACAGAGTGCGTTCCAGGACAGCCAAGGCTAACAGAGAAACCCTGTCTTGAAAAAAAAAAAAGAAAGAAAGAAAGAAAGAAAGAAAGAAAGAAAGAAAGAAAGAAAGAAACTCACCAAAGACAAAAACAAACAAAAAATAAGTATGGTCTTCACTCCTCATCAAGGAACCTTTTCTTTTCAACGAATAGAGACCATTACGGAAAAACACAGCCAATGAAAACACAGAGCTGTGGAGCCTGTTCCAGTGGCTACATCTACAGTACAACTCCCTCACCCAAGGCTCAGGGGTAATTGCAGAAGAGGGGGCGGAAAGAATGGAAGAGCCAGAGGAGACCAGCAGAGATAGTCGTCCCCAGAGAAGCACACAGCAACTGGTTAATCAATACCAAACCATCAGTCAGCATTGAAAATATATATACATGTAACATGCTTAGGTTGTGATAGTTTGTATATGCTTAGCCCAGGGAGTGGCACTGTTGGGAGGTGTGGCCTTGTTGGAGTAGGTGTGGCCTTGTTGGAGTAGGTGTGTCATTGTGGGCTTGGGCTTTAAGACCCTCATCCTAGCTGCCTGGAGGCCAGTCTTCTCTTAGAGGCCTTCAGATGAAGATGTAGAACTCTCAGCTCCTCCTGCACCATGCCTGCCTAGATGCTGCCATGTTCCTACCTTGATGATAGTGAACTGAACCTCTGAACCTGTAAGCCAGCTCCAATTAAATGTCCTTTATAAGAGTTGCCTTGGTCATGGTGTCTGTTCACAGCGGTAAAACCCTAACAAAGACATACGTGTATATGTGTGTGTGTGTAGACATATAAAACAATAATTAATGAAAAAGGAGGCCATGAATTTGAAAGATAGTAAAGAAAAGGGGAAAGGGAAATTATATAATTATTTTATAATCTCAAAAAATAGGAGATAATGAAAAGAAGCAGGTCAGTTGGAAGAAGCAAACATGGAAAGACATGCGCTGTGTGGCACCCTCTAGATGAATTGTCCAGAGCAAGCAAAGCCACAGAGACATAAGATAGATAAGTGGTTGTAAGTGGCTGGGGCAGGGGGATGACAGATAGTGAGAGCTCAGTGAGAACAGGGTTCCCTCTTGGGGTGATGAGCTGGGGAGTAGTAATAGTTACATCATACTGTGGACTTAATGAATACCACTGGGCTGCCTACTTTAAAATGGTTGAAATGGTGGGTTCTAGGTGGTTCTGTTTTACAGTTGAACAAAGTGTGTGCTATACTGGCCTGGACACATGGCCACACTGTGTCACAAGCAATAGGGAACGGGTGTCCTGCCCTGACAAGGCAAGCTCTGGGAGTGGGCAGGCTGGGGAAGTAAGGAGTCACTTTCTGGACATTCCTATGTTGATCTGCTTCCAGAACAAGCAAATGAAGTTCAGGGAGTTACAGAGGCCAAAGGCAGAATGAGGGGTGCAAGGTGGAAGGGTATCAGGCAGGGGCTTCGGCAATTGTGGGAGGAGACAGAGGCAGAGGGTGTAACTCCATGTTCTGTGAGAACACCAGAGCCAGGCTGGACCACAGGCTGGTCCCAGCCAGGAACAGGGAGGGCTGCCTTGCAGAGGGCACAGAAGAGCAGGAACCGGTGAGGGGCGAGGAAGGTGGGTGGCAGAGGCTGAGGTGCTTTCTGGGTCTGGACTTGTGAGCATTCTGTGAATGAGGCAGTGCTGGAGGGACCAGGACAGGGTTGAGTTAGCAGTGTGAAACAGAGAAGGTCCAGGGGAACATGGGTGGGACAGCAGAGAAGGGGACATTGAGAGGGCTGACAGCAGTGTAACAGTGCAGAGAGCCTGGCCAGAGGCCAGAATGGGTTTCCAGCAGCACTCTGTGGCCCACAGGAGGCCAGAAAGGCAGCCAGATCTCTGGGCCCAGAGGCCACCGAGTGGTGAAGTCAACCACTGGACAAGCATGTCAGACAGGGAAGGGCTGTAAGGCCAGAGAGTTTCTGGTAAGAAGGGATAGTGAGACCTGAAAATCGTGAGATGTGAGACTGATGGACAGACAGATGGGGTGGCTAAAAAACAGACAATGAGCTTTGAGGGTCACAGGGCAGGCGATTCTCCAGGTGTGGGCTGAGGGCCTGACTGACACAGACAAGGAATAGCCTTTGCAATGAAGCAGAGACTAGACCCTTACCAGTTGACATCAGAGTGAGCACAGCTGGAACATGGAGAGAGGACTCTGGGACTGTGCTGAAGGAGGGGAAGGCGTCCAAGAATGCAGTGCCAGGAGTGGAGGTGGGGGCTGCAAGAAGCAGAGCGGAAATGCTGACGGCCACATGCCTCCACTCCACGTGGGTGGCAGTGTCTGTATACAAGGTTTCCAGAACAATTGCCTCTGCAGAGCCCAGCACAAGAGGGATTCCAGCCACGCAGAGGGGCAGCTGCAGCTGGGCTGCTCTTTTGAGAAAGCATTCTACCCATTCTCAACCAGGGCTTGGCACCCCTTGTTAAATGTGATGGCTGTAAATGGCACTGGTCACTGGGCTGTAGCCTTGATTGGTTGGAAACAGTGAATTTTCAGCTGATGGATTCACACTCTGACCAGCCACAGAGACCTCTTTCCAGCCCACTTGTGTACTGGACTGTAGCCAGAGTGAGGGAGGCACCCCCCCCCCCCGGCCTTTCTGCCTCCCTGAGGCCTGCAGGATGGTCTTCAGCAGTCACTAACTCCATTGCAACTCACACATGGATTACACCCAATCACTGTGTTCCCCAGCTAACCCTGCCTGCACTTTCCTCCAGGGATAGGTGGCCGAATATGATGGCCAGAAGGGCCTTCTCCCTCTGACCTGTTCCTAGCCTTGCCCTCTCTTCCTCCAGGAAGCCTTGCCCAAGGAGTCAAGAACATGCTCTTGTGAGTTCCTAGAGCTCACTCCAAGTCCAGGGCCTGGGCTGCCTCTGCTCTTTCTTCCTGCCATGAATCTCTAACACCTCACTAATGTGAGTGTGAACACAATGCTGAGGGGGCTGGGCTTCAGAGTTCTGTTTAAATCAGATTAACTCCTCCTCACCAACACACACACACCACACACACACACACACACACACACACACACACGTCTCATTTAATCTAGCCTGGTAGCACGTCATCCCAAGGCGATTGCTAAAGGTCACCTTCATTCTTCACTGCAACCTGAAGATGACGAGATTGGACTGTACACAACGCCGTAGATTCACCGTGCACCCAACTGACTGACTCCTGCAGATGCAACTATCCTATCCTGGCTTGTGTATGCCTTGACGTCACCCACTAGGTCCTCAGCAGCTGCATCCTCTCCCTTCCCCCAACCCCATCACCCCGTTTGCTGCTGCATTCCTTCACTGGAGACTCCTGGGTCTCTACACAGCTATGTACTGCCTCTAATGCTGCCTGGAGATTCCAACAAGATGCAACACACCCACCTGGGCTGCCTCCTCCCCTTCTGCATCTTCATTTCCCATACACTGTCTCTGACAAAGTCTGCCTCGGTTCCTTCCTTCCCTGTGCCCTCTCTAGGTTTGGCCCCTATATTCCTCAAGTGGATTTTGAGTCATCAGCAGAAATAGGGGCAGGGCCAGGAAAACGGGCTCTTGGAGTCATGCCAGGTCGTGTTAGGCATCCTGGTTGTTTTTTTTTTTTTTTTTTTTTTTGTTTGGTTTTGTTTTTGTTTTTGTTTTTGTTTTTGTTTTTGTTTTTGTTTTTGTTTTTGTTTTTGTTTTTTTCCTGAACTAGTGGGAGATGCCTGGAGCTGCAGGAGACAATGGTCATGTTTTAGAAATCATAGCCCTATTGAGAGTTTTCCATAGGCCCCCCGGAGGGACACAAGGCAGCCTTCACCTGGAAGAAACTGTGTGGACAGGGGACTGCTAGGTAGAGAGTGTGGATGGACTGGGGCAGAGCCTGATGGGGGGTCTACAACCCTACAGCTCTGCAGTCAGTTCCAGGGCCCCCCAAGCTCTGGGTTTTTGGGGATGCAAGGAAAGTTAGAGATGGTCTGTCTCAACAGCAGTCTCGCTTGGCTGCTCCAAGGCTAGGGAGATTCACTCACAATTCCACAGAGAGCCTCAGGCTCTGAAGGTTGCTTTAACTTAAAAGCTGCAGTCAAGTAGCCCCGAACCTCAGCTCCTGACCGGAATTCTCTCAGTGTTGGGCAGCTGGGCTTGCTATCTGCCACAGATCTGAATCTGCTCCATAGTCTTCTACTTAACAAGAAATAGGAAAGCAAAGTAATCATTACTTATATTGGATCTAAAGCAGCGGTTCTCGACCTTCCTAGTGCTGCGACCCTTGTGCTGTGGTGACCCCCAACCATAAAATTATTTTTCATTGCTACTTTATAACTGTAATTTTGCTACCGTTATGATAATGTGAGTGTCTGTGTCTTCAACCCCTGTGAAAGCTGTAATCAAGTAGCTATGAGCCTCATTGAGAACCGCTGATCCAGTGGCCAGAGAGACAGCTCAGTGGTTACTGCTTCTGCAGAGGCTCCGGGTTTGTTTCCTACATCAGGTGCTCACGACTGCCCGTAATCCCCTTTGGCCTACTTGGGCACCTGCATGCACAAGGTGCTTATATATGCATGCAGCCTCACACATACACGTATAAATAGAAATAATAAATAAATCCTTTAAAAAGAGTAAGTGCTAAAGCTGGGGTGAGTGGGCAGTGCACCCCTACTGTGCACCAGGGTATGAGTGGACAGTGAATACCTACTGTGCACCAGGGTAGTGAGTGGACAGTGCACACCTACTGTGCACCAGGGTATGAGTGGACAGTGCACACCTACTGTGCACCAGCCTGTGAGCAGGCAGTGCACACCTACTGTGCACCAGGGTGTGCTTAATAGAGGCAGAAGGAAGTTCCAGGCCAGTAAGACCTTGTCTTAAAAGTAGAAAGTCAGAGCCTGGGGTATAAGTCAGTCTATAAAGTGCTTGCCTTGCAAATGGAGACTTGAGTTTAATCCCAAGAATCTTTGCAAAGGAAACCAACAGAAGCCAGGTGTGATGTTCCAGAGAAAGGAAGGTCTCTGGGCAGCAGCTTAGCCTACTTCTGTACATTCCAGGACCACTGTCCTGGCTCAAGAGAGAGAGAAAAGGAGAGGGGCGGGATAAATGGACCTGAGGAACCATACCTAAGGTTTCCTCTGACAGTGTGTTCATGTACTCACACATGCATGAACACACACACTCACAAGCACACACATACACATACTCACAAGCATACACAAGTACACACACTCACAAGCACACACAAGTGCATACACTCTCTAACATACACACTCACAATACACTCACACACACCCACACACACCACACACACTCACACACACAAGCACACACAAGCACACACGAGCATACACAAGTACAAACACTGTCTCAAACATACACACTCACACATACACTGACACACACAAGCACACACTCACAAGCACACATACTCTCAAATATACACACTCACACACAGTCACAAGCACACATACAAGCATACAAGCACACACATACATACACTCACAAGCACACACATTACTCTCTCTCCTACACACACACACACACACACACGTCAATTCCAAAAGAATTTATGTGTAAATACACATAAAGTACCTCAATGAAATGATCTATTCTGTTATAAACCAAGAGAAAGATCTTCTTGGGGAAGGGGACAAGAATCTAGGCTGCCACTCGTGTTCTGTCTGGTCAGGAGTTCTGGTTACTCAGGTGTTGGGAGCCGACTTTAGTAGAAAGCGGCTAGATCAACTTTGCAGCCATCTGGAACCATATACCCTGATGAAAGACTTGGTTGTCAAAAGCCTATAACAGCTGAAGCACACTCTGATAAATATATTGTTTATCCCACATAGCTTGTTTTGCTGTTTAGTGACCCCAGCTGTATGGTGCACGTGGTAAAGTGTTTTCACCTGTGTTCTCCTGCTTGTGTATATAAATACCTCAGACTTCCCTTCAATAGAAGAGACTTGAGAAAATAGAGGAGAGACTTGAGAAGAAGAGACTCAATAGAAGAGACTCAAAAAGAGAGACTTGATAAAGGAGACTTGATCACACCCTGTTTTGTCTCCATTCTTCGAGTCTCCTGCCCCTGCAGCCCCACTCTCTCTCTTGACCAGAGCACTAAACCCCAAAAGCACTGAGGCAGAGTACGGGGTCGCAACACTCAGGTGAACTCAGCTGGTAAAAATGCATCAAGTTGCTCCCTAATGACATGTGCATTTTAATGTATGTTTGAATACTTTAATTACAAATTGACATTCCGAAGTGATCGATAAAGGCTTGGCTGGTGGAAGAAAGCACAGCTTCTAAGCAAGGCATTAAGTCTAGGAGAGCAGGGAGAGGTCCTCCCTGCTTCTTGGCCTGGAGGTCCCATGAGGCAGGCGGAACATTCTGTGTGTCCGTGCTTTGCAGGCCTGCGGCTTGCTTTGCTGGGCTTTTGGGATTTGAGCTGCAGTGTCTCTGGTGCAAAAGGCTCCCAAAGGAAATGTGCAGCCATGCTGGCCAGGGAGCCTGTATGACAGAATCCGGGCAAGGAGGGCATCCTGAGGCACTGACAGAGGTAGACAGGCTGACAGCTTTCAGACATGAAGATTGCCTGGTTCTCAGCAGATGATGTACCGAGCGTGGGCGCGAGAGTCCAGTGTGTTCCTGTGAACTTCCCTTGCTCTAAGTGTTCCTTCTGCCAGGAACACCTTGCCCACTGCCCCTGACTGGAGCCTCTAGTCCTCAGTAAGTCCTAGGCAGGCTTCAAGACCCAGTTCAACATGACCCTACATCTCCCCGCCCCTCTGTACCCACCCTTCTCTGTCTAACACTTGCCAGCAAAGACTCAAGAGGCTTTGGGTCATCACCTCCAGGGCAAAGCTGAGACCCAGGCCCTCTGCAGGGGATTAAGGGGCAGGCAAGTGTATGCATTCATGCAGCAAGTGTCAGAAGTGACTAGGACCTTCCCTCTAAACAAAGGAAATCATTAGTAGATTAATGGAGAGTCCTGTTTGCAGTGCTAATTTGAAGGCTGATAATCTTTTGGCTTAAGCAAGATCCAATGCTTTGATAAGAGCCTTTACTGTGCTGCTGTATTGATCGAGGGTGGGCCCTGGCAGTGGAATGCCTGAGTGTGCAATTCATGCATAATTCCTTAAGTAAGTTGGGCACATTTTTCTCTTATTGATGGGCATTATAATGACTGTAATAAACCAAGGAAACCTCAGGTGAAACAACGTATCATTACACTTGTCAATAGAGGTGTAGCCGCGACTTTAATGAACGTGTTTGCTAAACCCTTCTTTGTTAAGGACGTCTGCCCAGGTTCTGATGAGAATATGAACTGTGTGACTCAGGCCCATTCATTCATTCATTCCTTCATCCACTCATTCATTCATGTGGCATATCCTCAGCCCCACCACAGCCCTAGGCTCCACACCAGAAGCCAGGGAAATACTTTCAAATGAGTAATAATCCTTCCCTGGCCGAGCTCATCTTTCTGTGACACCGGTGATCCCAGCATCTTCTTGTGCATACAAGTCCTTGTGAATGGAGTATTAGGAGATGACAAGAGAAATGTGCAGGCCACAGAGCAGCTAGGACATGCTTCCTACAGGAGCTGACACTTGGGGGTTAAGTGGGATATGGAGCATTATGTTAATAGGTGGCTGTATTTTTCCTATCCATCAAAGTAGTTCAAGCTTTACAATGGCCAACAGGACAACTTAGAGTGTATAAACTGTGGGTTTATCCTCAGTTCGGCTCAAGCAAACGAATAAATACATAAAATAAGGTTGCCGAATGACCAAAAACAACTTTGAAAATGAACAAAGATATAGGAGTCACGCTTCCCGATTTTAATATTAACTGCAGGATTATGTATCAAGCTCTCAGACTACTGCGGTAGGGTGAGAACAGCCTCGCTTAATTTAGCCCTGTGGGATCAGTCTGACAAGTCAGGCTCTTGGGTAAATCAGGTAATTTAAACATCCAAGACACAAGAAAGAGGAGGAATAGTTAGATTTCACAAAATAAAGATAAAAATGGGTGTGGGTGTTAGGAGAGAGTTTGCCTAGTGTGTGCAAAACCCTGGGTTCCATCCCCAGCACCACAAAAACCACACAAACAAAAACTGAACACTTTCGGGGAGGGAGGATGTTTTGGTTTTCCAAGCACCCGCTGCTTTTCCAGAGAACCTCAATTCAATCTCTAGTGTTAAAATAAGTCATGGCTATGAGAAAGAGACCCCACTCCAATGAGAGAGTCTGCACAAGCGAAGGTTGACTCCTGATCAAAGGGACCGTGAATAGAGGCAGGGAGAGCACTCAGTTTTTATTTTAACTCCATGGTGACGTCTTTCCCAGCAATACCTGGTGTCC
>NW_023045138.1:0-45472 GCF_011762505.2 Arvicanthis niloticus | reverse complement strand
AAGAGCATCCTGAAAGAGAAGAGAACAGAAGAGCATCAGAGAGAGGATTTGAGAACAGGAAAAAACATCCAGAAAGAGAAGAGGACACAATGGTATCCAGGGAGAGGAGTGAACAGAAAGGGCATCCAAAGAAAGAAGGAGAGAAAGAAGGGCATCAGAGAAAAGGAGAGGACTATACGGACATACCGAGGGAAGAGCAGAACAGAGGCCACACTAGAGAGAGAGAGAAAATTAGAGGAATCCAGAAAGAGGAGAGGGACAGAAGCCCATCCAAGAGAGGGCAGATAGACTGAAGGACATTCAGTAGAAAGAAGAGGACTGAAGGGGCATATAACAAGAAAGAGTAGAAGCAGAAGGGCATCCCGAGAGAGGAGGGACAGAATGTCATCAGTGACAGGAGGAGAAACGGAGAAGTCAATAATAGAGAGAGGAGCATAACAGAAGTGCATTCCTGAGAGAGGAGAGTAACAGCAAAGGCATCCAGAAAGAGGAGAGAAACAGAAGGGAATCCTGAGAGGAAGAGAGAAGCAGACGGCATTCGGGAGAGAGGAGAAGAACAAGAGGGCATCCAGAGAGGAGAAGAAAAAGGGCATCTAGCGAGAGGAAAAGGCACAGGAAAACGAAATCCTAGAGAGGAGAGAACAGAAGGTCATCAGAAGAGAGAGAAGGACAGAAGTGCATTTTGGAGTGTGTAGAGAACAGTTTGAAGGACATCTGGATAGAGGAGAGAATTGAATCCATCCTGAAGAGGAGAAGACAGAAGAGAATCAGAGGGAGGACGAGAAACAGAAGGGCATACAGAGAGAAGAGAAAAACAGAAGGGCATCCAGACGAGGAGAGGGTATAGAAAGAGCATCCGGAAAAGAGAAGAGAATCAAAAGGGGCATCCCACACAGAGGAGGAGAGAACAGAACGCATCCAGAGAAAAGTAGCGAAAAGAAGGGTATCCAGAGGAGAGGATGAGGACAAAACGGCATGCAGAAGTAGAGAGGAGGGAAAACAGAAGGGCTCCCAGAGAAAGGAGAAGACAGAAAGGCGGAGTCCAGAGAGAGGAGAGTTGACATAAGGACATCCCGAGAGAAGAGAGAACAGAAGAAAACATCCAGAGGAGATGAGAGAACATTAGAGAATCCTGAAAGAAGGAGATGCACAAAGCACATCCCACGACGAGAGAGAAGGACCTGAAAGGGACATCCCAGAGAGAGTAAGAGGGACTGAAGAAATCCGGAACGAGAGAAGTTACAAGGGCATCCAGATGAGAGGAGAAGACAGAAATGCATACAGAGTGTAGGAGGAGACCAAGGGAACCAGAAAAGAAGACAGAAGGAGAAGGGCATTTGGAGAGAGAAGCAAGCAAGTGCATTCAGGAGAGAGAGGACAGAAGGAGCATCCGGGAAAGAGAAGAGAACAGAAGGGCATCCAGAGAGGGGAGATGATTACAGAAATGGGCCATTCCAGATAGAGAAGAGGACACCAAGGGCATCCAGATGTAGAGGATTTGGAATACTAGAAGGGCATCAAGAGGGCGTAGAGAACAGAATGGTATCCCATAGAGAGGATGAGAAAAAAAGGGCAGCCACGGAGAGAGGCAAAAGAACAGGAAGGGCATCCAGAGAAAGGAGAAGGACTGAAGGGCATCACAGAGAGACGACCAGAGGACATAAGGGACATCCCAAGAGAACAGAGAACAGAGGCTCCATCTAGAGAGAGAGAGAACTATTTGAGAATCCAGAAAGAGGAGAGAACAGAAGCCCAATCCAGAGAGAGCAGAATAGTGGTGACTAATTATGGACACCAGAGAGAGAAGAGGGGACGGAAGGGCATGGAGGAGAGAGAACAAGACAGAAGGGCATATAGAGAGAGGAGAGGACAGAATGGTGTATCCAGTGACAGGAGAGAACATAAGGGAATCTAGAGAGAAAAGAAGAAAGAAGGATATCCATAGTGAGGAGAAAATTCTCAGGCATCCAGAGAGAGGAGAAGACAGAAGGGCATCAGGACAGACTAGGGAACAAATAGGCATAGGGAGAGAGGATAAGACAGGAGGGCATCCAGAGAGAGGTGAGAACAGAAGGGCATCCATAAATAGAAGAAGAGAGGAGGCATCCAGATGGAGAAGAGGACCAATGGGCATCCTGAGAAAGGAGAGGACAGAAGGGCATTCAGGAAGAGAAGAGGAAAAAAAGGGCATCCAGGGAGAGGAGAGGACAGAAGGTTATCTAGAGAGAGCAGAGAATAGAAGGGCATCGAGAGAGAGGAGAAGAAAGAAGGGAATCCAGAGAGAAGAGAGGACAGAAGGGCATCCAGAGAGAGGAGAAAAAAGAAGGGCATCTGGAAAAAGGAGAGAACAGAAGGACATCTAGAGAGAGGAGAAGACAGAAGGGAAGTTTGGTGAGACGAGAGAAACACAAGGGCATAGGGAGAGAGGAGAAGATAGAAGGGCATCCAGAGAGAGGCGAGGACAGAAGAGCATCCAGATGTAGGAGAAGACAGAAGGGCATCCAAAGAGAGGAGAGGGAAGAAGGGCATCCCGAATGAGGAGAGAACAAAGGACATGCAGAGAGAGGAGAAGACAGAAGGGCATCCAGAGAGAGGAGGAGACAGAATTTCCTTCAGAGAGAAGACCGAGCTGAAGGGCATCCAGCGAGAAGGAAAGGAAGAAGGGAATTCACATAACATAGTACAGAAGTCCATACAGAGTAGAGAAGACAGAAGGGCATCTAGATAGAGGAGAGAATAGAAGGGCATCCAGAAAGAGGAGAAAACAGAAGGGCATCCAGAGAAGGAGAAGACAGAGCGAATCCAGAGAGAAAAGAGAACAGAAG
Organism: Arvicanthis niloticus; assembly: GCF_011762505.2. NCBI lineage: Eukaryota > Metazoa > Chordata > Mammalia > Rodentia > Muridae > Arvicanthis > Arvicanthis niloticus. The sequence goes on along the minus strand of NW_023045138.1, from coordinate 42,647 downwards.
GGAATTCAGGAGAGAGGAGAAGACAGAAGGTCATCCAGAGAGAGGAGAGAAGAGAAATGCAACCAGAGAGAGGAGAAGACAGAGGGACATCTAGAGAGAGGTGAGAACATAAGGGCATCCACAGAGATGAGAGCATAGAAGTTCATGTAGAGATGAGAGAACAAAGGGCATCCAGAGAGAGGAGAGGAGAGAAGGGTATCCAGAGAGATATGAAGACAGAAGGGCATGCAAAGAAAGAGAGGACAGAAGGGCATCCAAGAGGAGGAGAGGACAGAGGGCATCCAGAGGGAGGAGAAAACAGAAGGACATCCAGATCAAGGAGAATACATAAGGGCACCCAGAGAGAGGAGAGGACAGATAGGCATCCAGAGAGAGGAGAGTAAAGAAGGGCATTCAGAGAGAGGAGAAGAGAGAATTGAATCCAGAAGGCGGAGAAGGCAGAAGGGAATCCCAAGAGAAGAGAGAACAGAAGGGCATAAAGAGAGAGGAGAAGACAGAAGAGCATCTAGAGAGAGGAGAGGATATAACAGCATCCAGAGAGAGGAGAAAACAGAAGGGCATCCAGAGAGAGGAGAGAACAGAAGGGCATCTGGCGAGAGGAGAAGACAGAAGGGCATTCAGAGAGGAGAGGACAGAAGAGCATCCCGAAAGAGAAGAGAACAGAAGGGCATCCAGAGAGAGGAAAGAACAGAAGGGCAATCAGAGAGAGAAGAGGACACAAGGGCATCCAGAGAGAGGAGAGGACAGAAGGGCATCCAGAGAGAGGAGAGAACAGAAGGGTATTCATAGAGAGGAGAGGACAAAAGGGCATTCAGAGAGAGGAGAGAACAGAAGGGCATCCAGAGAAAGGAGAAGACTGAAAGGCATCCAGAGAGAGGAGAGGACATAAGGACATCCCGAGAGAAGAGAGAACAGAGGCACATCTAGAGAGATGAGAGATCATTTGAGAATCCAGAAAGAGGAGAGAACAGAACCCCAATCCAGAGAGAGCAGAAGACTGAAGGACATCCAGAGAGAGAAGAGGACTGAAGGGCTATGAGGAGAGAAAAGACAGAAGGGCATATATAGAGAGGAGAGGACAGAATGGCATCCAGTGACAGGAGAGAACATAATGGGCATCTAGAGAGAAGAGAAGAAAGAAGGATACCCATAGTGAGGAGAAAATTCTCAGGCATCCAGAGAGAGGACAAGACAGAAGGGCATTGGGAGAGACTAGGGAACAGAAGGGCATAAGGAGAGAGGAGACGACAGAAGGGCATCCAGAGAGAGGAGAGGACATAACGGCATCCGGAGAGAGAAGAACACAGAAGGACATCCAGATCTGTCTGTCTTCTGTCTTCTCCTCTTTCTGTATGGCCTTCTGTACTATTTTATATGGATGCCCTTCTTTGCTCTCCTCTCTCTGGATGCCCTACTGTCTTCTCTTCTCTTTGGATGCCCTTCTTCTCTCTCCTCTCTCTGGATGCCCTTCTGTTCTCTCCTCGCTCTGGATGCCCTTCTGTTCTCTCCTCGCTCTGGATGCCCTACTGTCTTCTCCTCTATCTGGATGCCCTTCTACTCTCTCCTCTCTTTGGTTGCCCTTCTGTTCTCTCTTCTCTTTGGATTCCCTTCTGTCTTCTTTTCTCTCTTGATGCCCTTCTGTTCTCTCCTCTTTCTGGACGCCCTTCTGTTCTCTCTTCTCTCTGGATGTCATTCTGTCTTCTCCTCTCCCTGGATGCCCTTCTGGTCTCTCCTCTCTTTGGATGCCCTTCTGTTCTCTCCTCTCTCTGGCTTCGCTTCTGGCTATTCCTCTCTTTTGATGACCTTCTCTCTTCTCCTCTTTCTGGATGCCCTTCTGGTCTCTCCTCTCTCTGGATGCCCCTCTGTTCTCTCCTCTCTCTGGATTCCCTTCTCTCTTCTACTCTCTCTGGATGCCATTCTATCCTCTCCTTTCTCCGGATGCCCTTCTGACTTCTCCTCTATCTGGATGCACTTCTGTTCTCTCCTCTTTCTGGATTCTCTATTTTTCTTTTCTTCTCTCTGGACGCTCTTCTGTCATCTCCTCTCTCTGGATGACCTTCTGTCTTCTCCTCTCTCCCGAGGCCCATCTGTTCTCTCCTCTCTCCGAATGCACTTCTGTTCTCTCCTCTCTCTGGATGCTCTTTGGTCCTCTTCTCTCTGGATGCCCTTCTGTTCTGTCCTATCCCTGGATGCCCTTCTGTTCTCTTCTCCTTATAGATGCCCTTCTGTCCTATCCTCTCTGGAGGCCCTTCTGTTTTCTCCTCTCTCCGAATGCCCTTCTGTTCTCTGCTCTCTTTGGATTCCCTTCTGTCTTCTCCTCACTCTGTATGCCCTTCTGTACTATTTTATGTGGATGCCCTTCTTTGCTCTCCTCTCTCTGGATGCAAATCTGTCTTCCCGAAGCCCTTCTATCTTCTCCTCTTTCTGGATGCCTTTCTGTTCTCTGCTCTCTCTAGATGCCCTTCTGTCCTCTTTTCCTCTGGATGCTCATCTGTTCTATTTTCTCCCTGAATGCCTTCTGTACTCTCCTATCTCAGGATGCCCATCAGTCCTCTTCTCCATCTGAATACCTTCTCTCTTCTCCTCACTCTGGATGTCTTTCTATCTTCTCCTCTCTCTGGGTGCACTTCTGTTTTCTCCTCTTTCTGGATTCCCTATTTTTTTTCCTCTCTCTGGATGCCCTTCTGACATCTCCTTCCTCTGCATGACCTTCTGTCTTCTCCTCTCTCTGGATGCCCTTCTAGTCTCTCCTCTCTCTGGATGCTCTTCTGTTCTCTCCTCTCCCTGGATTACCATCTGTCTTCTCCTCTCTTCTGATGACCTTCTGTACTCTCCTCTTTCTGGATGCCCTTCTGTTCTCTCCTCTCCCCAGATGCCCTTCTGTCTTCTCCTCTCTCTCTCAATGCCCTTCTGGTCTCTCCTCTCTCTGGATGCCCTTTTTTCTCTCCATTCTTTGGATACCCTTCTGTCATCTCCTCTATCTGGATGCCATCCTATCCTCTCCTTTCTCTTGATGCCCTTCCGTCTTTTCTCTCTGGATGCCCTACTGTTGTCTCCTCTTTCTGGATGCCGTTCTGTTCTCTCCTCTCTCTGCATACCCTTCTGTCGTCTCCTCTCTCAGGATGCACTTCTGTTCTCTCCTCTCTCTGGATTCCCTATTTTTCTTTTCCTCTCTCTGAATGAACTTCTGTCATCTTCTCTGTCTGGATGACCTTCTGTCTTCTCCTCACTCCCAATGCCCTTCTGTTCTCTCCTCTCTCCGAATGCCTTTCTGTTCTCTCCTCTCTCTAGATTCACTTCTGTCTTCTCCTTCTCTGGATGCCCTTCTGTTCTCTTTTCTTTCTGGATGCGCTTCTGTTCTCTCCTCTATCTAGATGCCTTTCTGTCTTCTCATATCTCTGTATGGCCTTCTGTACCTTTTTATGTGGATGCCCTTCTGTCTTCTCCTCTTTCTGGATGCCCTTCTGTCATCTCCTCTCTCTGGATGCCCTTCTGCTCTCTTCTCTCTCTGGATGCCCTTCTCTTCTCTCCTCTCTCCGGATGCCCTTCTATCTTCTCCTCTCTCTGGATTCTCTTCTATTCTCCCCCCAAATTGGATGTCCTTCTGTTCTCTCCTATCTCTGGATGAACTTCTGTCTTCTCCTCCCTCCAGATGCCCTTCTGTTCCCTCCTCTCTCTGGATTCGCTCCTGTCTTCTCCTCTAGATGCCCTTCTTTTCTCTCCTCTATCTAGATGCCCTTCTGTCTTCTCCTCTCTCTCGAAGCACTTCTGTTCTCACCATTTTCTGAATTACCTATTTTTTTCTTCTCTCTGGAAGCCCAATTGTCATCTCCTCTCCGTGGATGACCTTCTGTCCTCTCCTCTCTCCGAATGACTTTCTGTACTCTACTCTCTCTGGATTCGCTTCTGTCTTCTCCTTCTCTGGATACCCTTCTGTTCTCTCCTCTTTCTGGATTCTCTTCTGTTCTCTCGTCTCTCTTGATGGCCTTCTGTCCTCTCCTCTCTGGAGGCCCTTCTGTCTTCTCCTCTCTCCAAATGCCCTTCTGTTCTTTCCTCTATTTGGATTCCCTTCTGTCTTCTCCTTTCTCTGGATGCCCTTCTGCTCTCTCCTCTCTCCGAATGCCATTCTGTTTTCTCCTCTCTCTGGATACCCTTCTGGTCTCTCCTCTCTCTTGATGCCCTTCTGTTCTCTCCTCTCTCTGGATGCTCTACTGTCTTTTCCTCTCTCTGGATGCCATTCTGATCTCTCCTCTCTCAGGATGTGAAGACCTCCATACTCTGGAGACCCTTCTTCAAGCCTCCGGAAATCTCGACCACCCAAACGTCACAAGAAACCTTACCTGGATGCAATCAGCAAAGCTTTATTATGGAAGTAAGCAGGGGGTCAAAACTACAAGCTCTTTAGCTACAAGAGCAAGGTTTTTGACCCCAAGTGGTGGATTAAAGGGTCTTTTAAAGCATGGGGTGGGGAAAGAAAGGCATTTTTGCACACTTACATATGAATGGTTGCATTTTCGTGTGGTTACACATGAATGGTTGCATTTTCACATGGTTACACATGATTGGTTGTTTTACAAATTTTGAACATAGCACTGGGAAGACCAAGGGAGATGTAACCATTAACAGTGGAACATTTCAGAGGAATCTAGCCCAAATGGTCTAGAGTCATGTGAAATCACTCTGCACACTCATTCTTCACAAAAATGTGGTTTTAACATGCTATTGTGTCCTATCCTGCCATTTACCGACTATTTCAGAATAATTATCTTTGCTTCTTCCTGCTATAGCCCAACCTAGGTGGCAGCATCTTTTATCTGTGGTCATGAATGTACCTTCCTGCCTTGGGCAAGGCTTGAGGAATGTGATCCAGCAAGTGTCCTTCACCTGGAATGTGAAGGACTAAAATCTTATTTTCAGTTCCGTGTTCTGTAAGGTGAAAAATCTACACATATTTCAAAAAATGGCCTTTATAATTTTTCATTCTACAGATGCCCTTCTGTTCTCTCCTCACTTTGTATGCCCTTCTGTCTTCCCCTCTCTTGGGATGCTTTTCTGTTCTCTCTTCTCTCTGGATTCCCTTCCGTTCTCTCCTAACATTGGATGCCCTTCTGTTCTCTCCTCTCACTGGATGCCATTCTGTCTTCTCCTCTCTCTGGATGCCCTTTTGTCTTCTCCTCTCTCTGGATGCATTTCTGTTCTCTCCTCTCTCTGGATGACCTTCTGTCTTCTCCTCTCTCCCGATGCCCTTCTGTTCTTCCTCTCTCCAAATGCCCTTCTGTTCTCTCATCTCTGGATTTGCTTCTGTCTTCTCCTTCTCTGGATACCCTTCTGTTCTAGCCTCTCTATGGATTCCCTTCTTTCTTCTCCTTTCTATGGATGCCCTACTGTTTTCTCTTCTCTCGGTATGTCCTTCTGTCCTCTCATCTCTCTGGATTCCCTTCTCTCTTCTCCTCTCTCTGGATGCCCTTCTGTTCTCTCCTCTTTCTGGATGCCCTTCTGTTCTCTCCTCTCTCCGCATACCCTTCTGAAATCTCCTATCTCAGGATGCACTTCTGTTCTCTCCTCTCTCTGCATTTCCTTTTTATCTTTTCCTCTCTCTAGATGCTCTCCTGTCATCTCCTGTCTCTGGATGACCTTTTGTCTTCTCCTCTCTCCCGATGCCCTTCTGTTCTCTCCTCACTCCGAATGCCCTTCTGTTTTCTCCTCACTCTGGATTCGCTTCTGTCTTCTCCTTCTCTGGATGCTCTTCTGTTCTCTACTCTTTCTGCATGCCCTTTTGTTTTCTCCTCTATCTAGACGCTCTTCTGTCTAATCTTCTTTCTGTATGGCCTTCTGTACTATTTTATGTGGATGCCCTTCTTTACTCTCCTCTCTCTGGATGCCTTTCTGGTCTCTCCTCTCTCTAGATGCCCTTTTGTCTTCTCCTCTCTCTCTCTCTCTCTCTCTCTCTCTCTCTCTCTCTCTCTCTCTCTCTCTCTCTCTCTCTCTGCCCTTCTGGTCTCCCCTCTCTCTGGATGCCCTTTTTTCTCTCCTCTCTCTGGATTCCCTTCTGTCTTCTCCTCTCTCTGGATGCCGTTCTAACCTCTACTCTCTCTGGATACCCTTCTGTCTTCTTCTCTCTCTGGATGCACTTCTGTGCTCTCCTCTTTCTAGATTCCCTATTTTTATTTTCCTTTTTCTGGATGCCCTTCTGTCATCTCCTCTCTCCAGATGCCCTCTGTCTTCTCCTCTCTCTGGATGCCCATTTGTTCTCTCCTCTCTCCGGATTCCCTACTGTCTTCTCCTCTCTCTGGATGCTCTTCTATTCTCTAATCTCTCTGGATTCCCGTCTGTCTTATCCTCTCTCTTGATGCCCTTCTGTTTTCTCCTCTTTCTGGATGCCCTTCTCTTCTCTCTTCTCTCTGGATGCCCTTCTGTCTTCTCCTCTACCTGGATGCACTTCTGGTCTCTTTTCTCTCTGGATTCCCTTCTAATCTCTTCTCTCTATTGATGAACTTCTGTTCTCTCCTTTTTCTTGATGCCCTTCTGTTCTCTCCTTCCTCTGGATGCCCATCTGTCTTCTCTCTCTCTCAATGCCCTTCTAGGCTCTCCTCTCTCTGGATGCCCTTTTTTCTCTCCTCTCTAGATACCCTTCTGTCTTTTCTTCTCTCTGGATGCCGTTCTATCCTCTCCTTTCTCTGGATGCCCTTCTGTCTTCACCTCTTTCTTGATGCACTTCTGTTCTCTCCTCTTTCTGGATTTGCTATTTTTCTTTTACTCACTCTGGATGCCCTTCTATCTTCTCTTCTCTCTGTATGGCCTTCTGGTCTCTCTTCTCTCAAGATCCCATTCTGTTCTAACCTCTCTCTGAATTCCCTTCTGTCTTCTCCTATCTCTGAATGCCGTTCTGTCATCTCCTTTCTCTGGATGCCCTTCTGTCTTCTCCTCTCTATGGATGCCATTCTATCCTCTCCTTTCTCTGGATGCCCTTCTGTCATCTCCTCTCTCTGGATGCCCTTCTGTCTTCTCCTCTCTCCCTATGCCTATCTGTTCTCTCCTCTCTCCGGATGCCCTACTGTCTTCTCCTCTCTCTGGATGTCCTTCTATTCTCCCCTAACATTGGATGCCCTACTGTCTTCTCCTCTCTCTGGATGTCCTTCTATTCTCCCCTAACATTGGATGCCCTACTGTCTTCTCCTCTCTCTGGATGTCCTTCTATTCTCCCCTAACATTGGATGCCCTTCTGTTCTCTCCTCTCACTGAATACCATTCTGTCCTCTCCTCTCTCTGGATGCCCTTCTGTCTTCTCCTCTTTTTGAATGCATTTCAGTTCTCTCCTCTTTCTGGATGATATTCTGTCATTTACTCTCTCTTCCGATGTCCTTCTGTTCTATCCTCTCTCCTAATGCCCTTCTATTCTTTCCTCTCTCTGGTTCGCTTCTGTCTTCTCCTTTAATGAATGCACTTCTGCTCTCTCCTCTTTATGGATGCCCTTCTGTTCTCTAATCAGTCTAGATGCCATTCTGTCTTCTCCTCTCTCTGTATGGCCTTCTGTACTATTTTATGTGGATGCCCTATTTGCTCTCTTCTCTCTGGATGCCCTTCGGTATTCTCATATCTTCCGATGTACTTCTGTCTTCTCCTCTTTCTGGATGCCCCTTAGTTTCCTCCTCTCTTGATGCCCTTCTACTCTCTCCTCTCACTGGATGCCCTTCTGTTCGCTCCTCTCTCTGGATTCCCTTCGGTCTTTTCCTCTCTCTTGATGCCCTTCTCTTCTCTCCTCTTTCTGGATGCCCTGCTGTTCTCTCTTCTCTTTAGATGCCCTTCGGTCTTCTCGTCTCCTTGGATGCCCTTTAGGTCTCTCCTCTCTCTGCATACCCTTCTGTCGTCTCCTATCTCAGGATGCACTTCTGTTCTCTCTCTCTGCATTCCCTTTTTATCTTTTCCTCTCTCTGTATGCCCTTCTGTCAACTCCTCTCTCTGGATGACCTTTTGTCTTCTAATCTCTCCCAATGCCCTTCTGTTCTATCCTCACTCTGAATGCCCTTCTGTTCTCTCCTCTTTCTGGATTCCCTATTTTTCTTTTCCTCTCTCTGGATGCCCTTGTGTCATCTCCTCTCTCTGGATGACCTTCAGTCTTCTCCTCTCTCCCAATGCCCATCTTTTCTCTCCGCTCTCCAGATGTCCTATTGTCTTTTACTCTCTCTGGATGTCCTTCTATTCTACCCTAACATTGGATGCCCTTCTGTTCTCTCCTCTCATTGGATGCCAGCCATTCTGTCCTCTCCTCTCTCTGGATGCCCTTCTGTCTGCTCCTCTTTCTGGATGCATTTCTGTTCTCTCCTCTCTTTGAATGATATTCTGTCATTTACTCTCTCTTCCGTTGCCGTTCTGTTCTCTCCTCTCTCCGAATGCTCTTCTGTTCTCTCCTCTCTCTGGATTCGCTTCTGTCTTCTCCTCTCTCTTGATGCCCTCTGTTCTCTCCTCTTTCTGGATGCCCTTCTGTTCTCTCTTCTCTCCGGATGCCCTTCGGTATTCTCCTTTCCCTGGATGCCCTTCTGCACTATCCTCTCTCTGGATGCCCTTCTGTTCTCTCCTCTCTCTGGAATCCCTTCTGTCTTCTCCTCTCACTTGATGCCCTTCTACTCTCTCTTCTTCCTGGATGCCCTTCTGTTCTCTCTTCTCTCTGGATGACCTTCAGTCTTCTCCTCTTCCTGGATGCCCTTCTGGTCTCTCCTCTTTCTAGATGCCCTTCTGTTCTCTCCTCTCTATGGATTCCCATCTGTCTTCTCCTCTTTCTGGATGCCCTTCTGTTTTCTCTTCTCTCGGTATGTCCTTCTGTCCTCTACTCTCTCTGGATTCCCTTCTGTCTTCTCCAATCTCTGGATACACTTCTGTTCTCTCCTCTCACTGCATACCTTTCTGTTGTCTCCTCTCTCAGGATGCACATCTGTTCTCTCCTCTCTATCTCTATGCATTCCCTTTTTATCTTTTCTTATCTCTGGATGCCCTTCTGTCATCTCCTCTCTCTGGATGACCTTTTGTCTTCTCCTGTCTCCTGATGCCCTTCTGTAATCTCCTCACTCCGAATGCCCTTCTGTTCTCTACTCTCTCTGGATTCGCTTCTGTGTTCTCCTTCTCTGGATGCCCTTCTGTTCTCTCCTCTTTCTGGATGCCCTTCTGTTCTCTCCTCTATCTAGATGCCCTTCTGTTTTCTCCTCTCTCTGTATGGCCTTCTGTACTATTTTATGTGGATGCCCTTCTTTGCTCTCCTCTCTCTAGATGCCTTTCGGGTCTCTCCTCTCTAAGGCTGCTCTACTGTCTTCTCCTCTCTCTTGATGCCCGTCTACTCTCTCCTCTCTCTGGATGCCCTTCTGAACTCTCTTCTCTCTGGATTCCCTTCTGTCTTCTCATTTCTTTTGATAACATTCTGTTCTCTCCTTAATCTGCATGCCTTTCTGTTTTCTCTTCTCTCCGGATGCCCTTTTGTCTTCTCTTCTCTCTCTCTATGCCCTTCTGGTCTCTCCTCTCTCTGGATGCCCTTTTTTCTCTCCTCTCTCTGGATTCCCTTCTTTCTTCTCCTCTCTCTAGATGCCGTTATATCCTCTCCTTTCTCTGGATACCCTTCTGTCTTCTCCTCTCTCTGGATGCACTTCTGTTCTCTCCTCTTTCTGGATTCCCTATTTTTCTTTTCCTGTCTCTGGATGTCCTTTTGTCATCTCCTCTCTCCAGATGCCCTTCTGTCTTCTCTGCTTTCTGGATGCCCATTTGTTCTCTCCTCTCTCCGGATGCCCTACTGTCTTCTCCTCTCTCTGGATGCCCTTCTATTCTCTAATCCCTCTAGATTCCCATCTGTCTTCTCCTCTCTCTTGATGCCCTTCTGTTTTCTCCTCTTTCTGGATGCCCTTCTGTTCACTCCTCTCACATGATGCCCTTCTGTCTTCTCCTCTGCCAGGATGCCCTTCTGGTCTCTCCACTCTCTGGATGCCCTTCTACTCTCTCCTCTCTATTGATGACCTTTTATGCTCTCCTCTCTCTGGATGCCCTTCTTTTCTCTCTTCACTCTGGAGGCCATTCTGTCCTCTCCTCTCTCTGGATGCCCTTCTGTTCTCTCCTCTCTCTGGATGCCCTTTTGTCTTCTACTCTCTCCTGATGCCCTTCTGCTCTCTCCTCTCTCTAGATGCCCTTCTGTTCTCTCCTCTCTCTGGATGCCCTTTTGTCTTCTTCTCTCTCCTGATGCCCTTCTGCTCTCTCCTCTCTCTAGATGCCCTTCTGTTCTCTCCTCTCTCTGGATGCCATTCTGTCTTCTCCTCTCTCTGAATGACCTTCTGTCCTCACCTCTCTATTGATGCCCTTCAGTCTTCTCCTTTTTTTGAATGTCCTTTGTTCTCTCCTCTCTCGGGATTCCCTTTTTCCCTCTCCTCTCTCTGGATGCCTTTCTGTCTTCTCCTCCCTCTGGATGCCCTTCTGTCCTCTCCTCTCTCTGGATGCCCTTCTGTCTTCTCCTCTCTTCCTATGCCCTTCTGTTTTCTCATCTCTTTGGCTTCCCTTCTGTCTTCTACTCTTTATTGATGCCCTTCTGACCTCTCCTCTCCATGGATGCCCTTCTGTCTTCTACTCTCTCTGGATGGCTTTCTGTTCTCTCCTCTCTCTGGATCTCTTCTGTCCTCTCCTCTCTCTGGATGCCCTTCTTCACTCTCCTCTCCCTGCATGCCCTTCTTTCTTCACCTCTCTCTGGATGCCCTTCGGTCCTCTCCTCTATCTGGAAGCCCTTCTGCTCTCTCCTTTCTCTGGATGCCCTTCTCAACTCACCTCTCTCTGGATTCCCTTCTGTCTTCTCATCTCTCTTGATGCCCTTCTGTTCTTTCTGCTTTCTGGATGCCCTTCTATTCTCTCCTCTCTCCAGATGCCCTTTTGTCTTCTCCTCTCGCTTGATGCCCTTCTTTTCTCTCTTCTCTCTAGAGGCCATTCTGTCCTCTCCTCTCTTTGGATGCCCTTCTGTCTGCTCCTAAAACCTGATCCCCTTCTGTTTTCTCCTCTTTCTGGATACCCTTCTGTTCTCTGCCCTCGCTACATGCCTTTCTATTCTCTATTTTCTATAGATGCCCTTATGTTCTCTCCTCTCTCTGGATGTTCTTCTCTCTTCTCCACTCTCTGGATACTGTTCTATTCTCTACTCTCCCTAGATTCCCTTCTGTCTTCTCTGCTTTATGGATGTCTTTCTGTTCTCCCCTCTCTGTGGATGTGTTTCTGTCTTCTCCTCTCTCTGGATGGCCTTCTTTTCTCTCCTCTCTCTGAATCCCCTTCTGTCTTCTCCTCTCTACCTATGCCCTTCGGTTCTCTTGTCTCTCAGGCTTCCCTTCTGTCTTCTCATTTTTCTGCATGACCTTCTGTTCTCTCCTCTCTCCGGATGACCTTCTGTCTTCTCTCTCTGGATGCTTTTCTGTTCTCTACTCTCTCTGGATGCCTTCTGTTCTCTCCTTTCTCCAGATGCTGTTCTGTCTTCTACTCTCTCTTAATGCCCTTCTGTCCACTCCTCTCTATGGATGCCCTTCAGTCTTCTCCTCTCTTTGGATGTCTTTTGTTCTCTCCTCTCTCTGGATGCCCTTCTTCCCTCTCCTCTCTCTGGATGCCCTTCTGTCTTCTCCTCCCACTGGATGCCCTTCTGTCCTCTCCTCTCTGGATGCTCTTCTGTTCTATCCTCTCTCCGGATGCCCTACTCTTTTAACCTCTTTCAGGATGCCCTTCTGCCCTCTCCTCTCTCTGGATGCCCTTCTGTTCTATCCTTTCTCTGGATTCACTTCGGTCTACTCCTCTCTCTTCATGCCCTTCTGTTCTCTCCTCTTTGTGGATGCCCTTCTGTTCTCCCTCTTTCTGGATGTGCTTCTGTCTTCTCCTCCAAATGGATGTCCTTCTGCTCTCTCCTCTCTGGATGCCCTTTGTTCTCTCCTCTCTCTGGATTCCCTTCTGTCCTCTCCTCTCTCTGGATGCCATTGTATCCTCTCCTCTCTCTTGATGCCTTTCTGTCTTCTCCTCACTCCAAATGCCCTTCTGTTCTCTTCTCTCTCTTGATTTGCTCTGTCTTCCCCTTCTCTGGACACCCTTCTGTTCTCTCTTCTCTCTAGATGCCCTTCTGTTCTCTCCTTCATCTAGATGCCCTTCTGTCTTCTCCTCTCTCTGTAGAGCCTTCTTTACTCTTTTCTGTTGATGCCCTTCTGACCTCTCCTCTCTCTGGATGCCTTTCTGTCTTCTCCTCTTTCTGGATACCTTTCTGTTCTCTACTCTTTCTACATGCCATTCTGTCCTCTATTCTCTCTGGATGCCCTTCTGTTCTCTCCTCTCTCCAGATGCCCTTCTGTATTCTCCTCTCTCTGGATACCGTTCTATTTTCTACTCTCCCTGGATTCACTTCTGTCTTCTCTCTCTGAATTCCCTTCTGTCTTCTCCTCTGTCTGGATGCCGTTCTATCCTCTCCTCTCTCTGGATGCCCTTCTGTCATCTCCTTACTCCAAATGCCCTTTTGTTCTCTTCTCTCTCTGGATTGGCTCTGTCTTTTCCTTCTCTGGATGCCCTTCTGTTCTCTCTTCTCTCTAGATGCCATTCTGTTCTCTCCTCTATCTAGATGCCCTTGTGTCATCTCCTCTCTGTAATGCCTTCTTTACTTTTGGCCTTCTGTCTTCTAATCTCTCTGTATGGCTTCTTTACTCTTTTCTGTGGATGCCCTTCTGCCATATCCTCTCACTGGATGCCCTTCTGTCTTCTCCTCTTTCTGGATAACTTTCTGTTCACTACTCTTTCTTCATGCCCTTCTGTTCTCTATTCTCTCTGGATGCCCTTATGTTCTCTCCTATCTCTGGATATTCTTCTGTCTTCTCTGCTCTCTGGATACCGTTCTATTCACTACTCTCCCTTGATGCACTTCTGTCTTCTCTGTGCACTGGATGCCCTTCAGTTCTCCCCTCCCTGTAGATGTGTTTCTGTCTTCTCCTCTCTCTGGATGCCCTTCTGTTCTTTCTTCTATCTGGATGCCCTTTTGTCCACTCCTTTCCATGGATGCTCTTCTGTCTTCTCCTCTATCTGGATGGCTTTCTGTTCTCTCCTTTCTCTGGATCCCTTCTGTCCTCTCCTCTCTCTGGATGCCCTTCTCTCCTCTCCTCTCTGGATGCCCTTCTGTTCTCTCCTTTCTCTGGATTCCCTTTTTTTCTTCTCCTCTCGCTGGATGCCCTTCTCTTCTCTCCTCTCTCTAGATGCCCTTCTGTCCTCTATTCTCTCTGTATGCCTCTCTGTTCTCTCATCTCTCTGGTTGCCCTTCTGTCCTTTCCTCTCTCTGAATGCCCTTCTGTCCTATCCTCTCTCTGGATGTTCTTCTGTCTTCTCTGCTCTCTGGATACCCTTCTGTTCTCCCCTCTCTGTGGATGAGTTTCTGTCTTCTCCTCTCTCGATGCCCTTCTATTCTCTCATGTCTGTTGATGCCCTTCTGACCTCTGCTCTCCATGGATGCCCTTCTGTCTTCTCCTCACTCTGGATGGCTTTCTTTTCTCTCCTCTCTCTGGATCCCTTCTGTCCTCTCCTCTCTCTCTTGATGTCCTTCTTCAGTCTCCTCTTTCTGGATACCCTTCTTTTCTCTCTTCTCTCTGGAGGCCATTCAGTCAACTCCTCTCTCTGGAAGCCCTTCTGTCTTCTCCTATCTCCCGATGCCCTTCTGTCTTCTTCTTTTTCTGGATACCTTTCTGTTCTCTACTCTCTCTACTTGCCCTTCTGTCTTCTATTCTCTCTGGATGCCTTTATGTTCTCTCCTATCTCTGGATGATCTTCTGTCTTCTCCGCTCTCTGGATACTTTTCTATTCATTACTCTCCCTGGATGCACTTCTGTCTTCTATGCGCTCTGGATGATTTTCAGTTCTCCCCTCCCTGTGAATATGTTTCTGTCTTCTCCTCTCTCTTGATGCCTTTATGTCCTCTCCTCTCCATGGATGATCTTCTGTCTTCTCCACTCTCTGTATTTCTTTCTGTTCTCTCCTCTCTCTGGATCCCATCTGTCCTTTCCTCTCTATGGATGCCCATTTTCACACTCCTCTCTCTGGATGCCCTTCTGTTCTCTTCTCTCTCTGGATGCCCTTCTGTACTCTCCTCTTTCTGGATGCCCTTCTGTCTTCTTCTTTCTCCCTATGCCCTGCTTTTCTCTTGTCTCTCCCTATGCCCTTCGGTTTTCTCCTTTCTCTGGATGCCTGACAATTTTCTCCTCACTCTGGATACCCTTCTGTCTTCTCCTCTCTACCTATGGCCTTCTGTTCTCTCCTCTCTCCGGAGAGGAGCCCTTCTGTCTTTTCCTCTCTCTGGATGCCCTTCTGTCATCTCCTCTTACTGGATGACATTCTGTCTTCTCCTCTCTCCCGATGCCCTTCTGTTAACTCCACTCTCCGGATGTCCTTCTTTTCTCTCCTCTCTCTGGATTCCATTTTTGTCTTCTTCTCTCGCTGGATGCCCTTCTCTTCTCTCCTCTCTCTAGATGCCCTTCTGTCCTCTGTTCTCTCTGGATACCTCTCTGTCCTCTCATATCTCTGGATACCCTTCTGTGCTCTCCTCTCTCTGGAAGCCCTTCTTTCCTCTACTCTCTCTGAATGCCTTTCAGTCTTCTCTGCTCTGTGGATGCCCTTCTGTTCTCCCCTCTTTATGGATGTGTTTCTGCCTTCTCCTCTCTCAATGCTCTTCTCTTCTCTCCTCTCTCTGGATGTCCTTCTTCAGTCTCCTCTCTCTGGGTGCCCTTCTTCCATCTCCTCTGTCTGGATACCCTTCTTTTCTCTCTTCTCTCTAGAGGCCATTCTGTCCTCTCCTCTCTCGGGATGCCCTTCTCTCTTCTCCTATTTCCCAATGCCCTTCTGCCTTCTCCTCTTGCTAAATACCATTCTTTTCTCTGCTTTCTCTACATGCCATTCTGTCCTCTATTCTCTCTGGATGCCCTTATGTTCTCTCCTATCTCTGGATGTTCTTCTGTCTTCTCTGCTCTCTGTATACTGTTCTATTCTCTACTCTCCCTGTATGCACTTCTGTCTTCTCTGCCCACTGGATTCCCTTCTGTTCTCCCCTCCCTGTGGATATGTTTCTGTCTTCTCCTCTCTCTGGATGCCCTTCTCTTCTATCCTCTCTCTAGATGCCCTTCTGTCCTCTATTCTCTCTGGATTACTCTGTGTTTTCTCGTCTCTCTGGATGCCCTTCTCTGCTCTCCTCTCTCTGGATGCCCTTCTGTCCTCTCCTCTCTCTGGATGCCCTACTTTTACTCCTCTCTACAGATGCCCTTTTGTCTTCTCCACTCTCTGATTGCTCTTCTGTCCTCTCCTCTCTATGGATGCACTTCTGTCTTCTCCTCTCTCTGGATCCTTTTTGTTCTCTCCTCTCTTGAGATTCCCTTCTTCCCTCTCCTCTCTCTCTGGATTCTCTTCTGTCTTCTCCTCCCTCTGGATGCCCTTCTGTCCTCTCCTCTCTCTGGAAGTCCTTCTGTCTTCTCCTCACTTCATATTCCCTACTGTTTACTTATCTGTTCGGCTTCCCTTCTGTCTTCTCTTCTCTCTGGGTGTCCTTCTGGTCTCTCCTCTCTCTGGATGGTCTTCTGTTCTCTCCTCTCTCTGGATGCTGTTCTGTCTTCTATTCTTTCTGGATGCCCTTCTGCTCTCTCCTCTATCTGGATGCCCTTCTGTTCTGTCCTCTCTCCGGATTCCCTACTGTCTTCTCATCTCTCAGGATGACCTTCTGTTCTCTCCTCTCTCTGGATTCCCTTCTGTCTTCTCCTCTCTATGGATGCCCTTCTGCTCTCTCCTCTCTCTCGATGCCCTTCTGTTCTCTCCTCCCTGTAGATGTGTTTCTGTCTTCTCCTCTCACTGGATTCCCTTCTGTTCTCTCCTCTCTCTGGATACCTTCTGTCCTCTCCTCACTCTGGATGCCATTCTTCACACTCCTCTCGCTGGATGCCCTTCTCTTCTCTCCTTTCTCTAGATTCCCTTCTGTCCTCTATTCTCTCTGGATGCCACTCTGTTCACTCATCTCTCTGGATGCCCTTCTGTTCTCTCCGTTCTTTGGTTCCCTTCTGTCCCCTCCTCTCTCTGGATGCCATTCTTCACACTCATCTCTCTGGATGCCCTTCTGTTTTCTACTCTCTCTGGATGCCCTTCTGTCCTCTTCTCTCTCTGGATGCCCTTCTGTTCTCTCCTCTCTCTGGATTACTTTTTTGTCTTCTCCTCTCCCTGGATTCCCTTCTCTTCTCTCCTCTCTCTAGATTCCCTTCTGTCCTCTATTCTCTCCTATATATGGATGTTCTTCTGTTTTCTCCATTCTTCGGATACAGTTCTTTTCTCTACTCTCCCTGTAGATGTGTTTCTGTCTTCTCTGTGCTCTGGATGCCCTTCTGTTCTCCCCTCCCTGTAGATGTGTTTCTGTCTTCTTCTCTCTCTGGATGCCCTTCTGTTCTCTCCTCTCTCCTTATCCCTTCTGTCCTCTCCTCTCTCTGGATGCCATTTTCACACTCCTCTCTCTGGATACCCTTCTGTTTTCTTCTCTCTCTCTGGATGCCCTTCTGTCCTCTCCTCTCTCTGGATGTCCTTCTTTTCTCTCCTCTCTCTGGATTCCCTTTTTGTATTCTCCTCTTGCTGGCTGCACTTCTCTTCTCTCCTCTCTCTATATTCCCTTCTGTCCTCTATTCTCCTGGATGCCTCTCTGTTCTCTCATCTCTCTGGATGCCCTTCTTTGCTCTCCTCTCTCTGGATGCCCTTCTGTCCTCTCCTCTCTCTGGATGCCCTTCTGTTCTCTCCTCTTTCCGGATGCCCTTCTATCTTCTCCTCTCTCTGAATGCCCTTCTGTCCTCTTCTCTCTTTGTATGCCCTTCTGTCTTCTCCTCCCTCTGGATGGCCTTCTGTCTCTCCTCTCTTCTTATGCCCATCTGTTTTCTCATCTCTTTGGCTTCCCTTCTGTCTTCTCCTCTCTCTGGATGTCCTTCTTGTCTCTCCTCTTTCTGGATTCTCTTCTGTTCTCTCCTCTCTCTGGATGCCCTTCTGTCTTCTCTTTCTGGATGCCCTTCTGCTCTCGTCTCTCTGGATGCCCTTCTGTTCTCTCCTCTCTCCGGATGCCCTACTCTCTTCTCTTCTCTCAGTATGCCCTTCTGCTCTCTCCTCTCTCTGGATGCCCTTGTATTCTCTCCTCTCTCTGGATACCCTTCCGTCTTCTCCTCTCTCTTGATGCCCTTTTGTTCTCTCCTCTTTTTCGATGCCCTTCTGTTCTTTCCTATCTCCAGATGCCCTTCTGTCTTCTCCTCTCGCTGGACGCCCTTCTGCACTCTACTCTCTCTGGAATCCCTTCTGTTTTCTCCTCTCTCTGAATTCCCTTCTGTCTTCTCCTCTCTCTGGATGCCTGACACTTTTCTCCTCAGTCTGGTTATCCTTCTGTCTTCTCTTCTCTCTAGATGCCCTTCTGTTCTCTCTCACACATCTCTGTTTGAATGCCTAGGTTATCAGCCATTTGTTATTTGGGGTGTAATATTGTCATAATGGAAGAGTCCTGGATATTAGAGGGCCACATCAAAGGCAGGCCTTAGTTTAGGAAAAAGCCAATTTTTGTCAGGGTATCAAGGGGCCCGTCTCCCTAGCGAGAGAAACAAGGGCAGAGCAAGACATGCCAGGAACCTTTCTTGAGGGTGTGGAAATCTAGGGGTCAGCCATAGGGGAATGCAGGGTGTCTGGCACCTGTGCCTTTCTTTGGCAGAATCACTTATGAATTTCCTTCAGTCTTCAGTTGATGGTAATGAACTTCAACTGGCTTCTTGATGGCAGCACCAATCTGGTTCTTAACAAAACTTGTGAGACAGTTAAGAGCCCAAGGGCCAAAAGACAGAAGCAATAAAATACCAACAAAGGGTCCTAGTAAACTAGGCAATAGGGTAGTAAGCCAAGGTGAAGTAGAGAACCAATTTTGATACAATGACTCTTGTTCTCTGGCTATTTTTCTTTCCTCTAAACTCTTTTTGACTTTGTTCAGGCTATTTTGGACAAGGCCTGTCTTATCAGAGTAAAAGCAACATTCTTCTCTGAGGGCTACACAGAGACCTTCTTCCTTAAAGAAGACAAGGTCAAGTCCTCTCCTGTTCTGTAACACCACCTCAGAAAGAGAAGTCACAGAGTCCTTAAGGTCTTGGATCCCTTCTCTCAAATTATATAAATCTTTATCAATAAAAGACTGAAGATGGGCATAATGATTATTGGAGGTGACTAGAGAAGCAATGCCAATACCTGTGCCAATAGCGCTGATTCCTAATATGACAGACAATGTAAGGGCTGTCAGAGGCTCTCGTTTGATCCTAAGGGAAAGACCTTGATCCAGAACATTAAGAAAAGACTCTGTATTGTTAATAAAAAATGAGGGAGAATGGTAACAACTACACAATAATCTCTGGTCTTTAAAAAATCAAAATTGGAAATATATAATGTCAATCCAGTGGCACAGGCAAAATAGGTACCATTGGATGCTATGGTATATTAAAAAGGTATTATTTAAAATCAGTGTCTGATTACAAATAGGGACCATATCTTGGGGGGGGAAGCATAGAGGGCCCCAAAAGGCAGAGGCCTATGCCCAAGATGGAACTAATAGTGAGACCTCCCTCAGGTGAAGTATCCCATAATAAAAAATTGCTATTATCAGAAAAGGAGGGAGGGGTAAAAACAGCTATTCCCTCATAAAAAGGGGGAGTAGGCAAAAAAAAAATCCAATATTTTTGATATTGATATTCACTGGTACTATGAATAGCTTCAAGTGAGGCATTTGCCAGAGAAATAATAAGGTCCACAGAGCTAGGAGGGCCCACAGATATAGTGGGCTGAAATGAGGTAACCTGGGGGGAGGTAGGGAGAGGCAAAATGGCTGGAGCAGTAATTCCAGGACTGGGGACAGGCTTGGCTGGTGGCCGGGGGTGCTGTATGGCAGGATTAGGGCCCACAGCAGCAACATTTTTATTAGGGATTCTCTTAAGGAGCTTAATTCTAAAGATGAGTCTCGGGTCTGAGCAGGTAAGTGTAAAGGTCGACCACTCTCTTAGACATAGGCCCCATTCATATCCTTGGCCTGTCCAGTCTTTACTCCTCCCTACATCCATAAAGGATATAAGAAGAGGGACACGCCATTTGAATTCCCACCAGGATCTAAATGGTTGGGTTGTCTTAATTCCTAGTTTATCCTGTAAATATGTAGGTAGAAACTTTCTCCTTAAGGTGATATAATCCCAGGAGGAGTGGGGTCTCCAATATGCATCTCCTGTGGTTTCACAGCCTCAAGATGCACAATAAATAATAAGGGCGCAACCAATTTATGTCTCCCAAGAGACCTTGAAAGTCATTAAGTGTTTGTAAGGAATCTTTTCTAAGTTCAATTTTTTGAGAGAGAACCTTAGAGGGGTGAAGCTCAAAACCCAAGAATAAATGTGGGTGCTGTAGCTGGAACTTCTCAGGGGCAATCTGCAGCCCAAGGCCTTGGAGGGCAGTTACCAACTCCTGGCCCACCCTGGGCAAGGTGGTCTCGTCAGGGCTAGCCAGAATAATGTCATCCATATAATGAACAATATATAACTCAGGGTATTTAAGACGAAAGGGGTCAATGGCCTGGGCCACAAACTTTTTTTGCGGGGGGACTATTGGCCCTGCCTTGAGGCAGGACCCTCCACTGAATTCATGGAGATGGCCCAACGCAATTAACAACAGGAAGGCTACAGGCAAAATGTTTACAATCCTCTGGGTGTAAGGGGATGCAGAAAAAACAATCTTTCAAATCAATAACCATCTTATTGTAACTCTTAGGTATTGCCACGGGGGAGGGGAGGCCAGGCTGGAGGGCTCCCATTAGGACATATCTTATTAATTTCTCTGAGGTCCTGGAGCAGTCTCCATCTGCTGCCTTTCTTTTGTATCACAAAATGGGTGTATTCCAAGGGGAGATAGAGGGTTCAATGTGGCCAGCATCTAATTGTTCCTGCACCAACTGCATGGCCACTAAACGTTTATGTTGAGGGAGGAACCATTGGTCGACCCAGACAGGGAAATCTGACTTCCAGGTGATCTTATCTGTCTTGCGTGCAGGGGAGCAATGGTTCTTAAGAAAAATTTGAATTATAACCTAGTCCTTAGCGTGAGGTCTTTGGTGTAACAGCAATTGGGGTGGGGATCGCTTGGTTGCATCTGCCCAAGCCTTGTCCAAAGATGAACCCCTGGTCCCACATCTGGTGGGTAACAACTGCAGAGGGGCTAAACATAAGAACTCCCATTTGCCTCAATATATCTCGACCCCATAAGTTTATAGGGAAGCCAGGTACAATGAATGGTCTAACATGTCCAGTATTACCCTCAGGATCCTCCCAAGTGAGCAACTGGGAGCTTTGAAGGGTGTTGGTGGACTGGCCAATGCCTTGAAGGTGAGTTAAAGAAGGCTGACAGGGCCAAGAGAAGGGCCAAGAGGCATGCTCCTGAGTCAAGTATGCCCTCAAAATTTTTGCCATTAATTTTCAGTTTTAATTGTGGGCACTCTTGTGAGAGTCTTTAGAAAAATAGACATCAGAAAACTCAGGTGTGGAAGCACCCCGAGATGGGCCCAAGGAAGGTATGGAGGTGTCTACTTGAAGGGGAAAGGCCTGTGCAAGGCACTGTCCCTGGCGAATGTGAAGGGGCCCTCTAGAACTAGTGGCCAATACTTTAATTTCTCCAGAGTAATCGTTATCAACGATTGAAGGGAAAATGGTAATGCCTTGGAGTGTGGCAGATGCTCTGCCCAAGATAAGATAATAAGTCTGGGGTGGGGGAGGCCCAAAGATACCATTAGGGATCATCTGAACTCCTCCTCCAGCTTCTAATATTGTATTGGAGGAGGCACAGAGGTCCAATCCTGCACTCCCTGGGGTAGCCCTACAGAGGGCTGTGGCTGGTTTGGGAGCTGTTGATGGAAGGTTTGATGTGGCCCTGCCTGGCTGTTTCCCAAGGCTGGAAGGAAAAAGACTGGCTAAGGGGTCTGGGTCTGGCTCCACATCCCGTTTCCCTGAAGGGGATGGAGGGGTTGGCCAAAATATCAGTTTTGGAATGGCAGGCAGTAGCCAAATATATGCCTAGCCTGCAGCGAGGGTAAGGAGTCATTAGAAGTGAACGCTCTCCCTTCCATTGAGGTTGGGGCTGAGCCATGGGTTTACCCTGAGGGCACTGTTTAGCAAAATGGCCCAGGTGACCACATGTAAAACAGGTGGATATGTTTGCCCCACCACTAGTAGCTGTAGTGGCCACTCCCACAGCCAGATTGATGGCTTGTGAGACCTTATGGGCAAAGGGATCTACATACTTGCAGATATGAATCATCTCATCCAAATCTTTATTTTTATATTTCCCTAGAAGGGCAGCCCTACAGGCAGAGTTAGCATTTTCATAAGCAAGCTCCTGAAGAAGTTTATTGTCTCCCTGGCCAGGTCCCAAGGATCTCTGAGCTGCCTCCAGGATGTGGGCAACAAATTCTCAAAATTCTTCTTGATTGCCCTGAATGATCTTTGTCAAGGGGGAAAGGACAAAGCCTTTCATAAGAATGGCTCTCCAGGCACTCATAGCTGCTGAGCATGACTGAGCCAAGAGACCCAGAGAAAATTTTTGCTGTATTTGGTTAGAGGCATATTTCCCTCAACCTAGGAGTTTATCAAGTGTCCATTTATTGGAGGGTGAGCATGAGCTTGAGAGATTGACTTGTGCCTGAGACCTGCAACGATCTGCCCAATCAGTCTGTCAGGAGAGAAATTGTCCCCGAATTAATATGGCCTGGGCAACTGTCAACCACTCATTGGGTGTTAAATATCCACCTGCCCCAAGGCTTTCCAGAAGGGAAAGAGTGAAGGGAGCATTGGGCCCATAATTCCTAACAGCCGAATTCAATTTTTCTAACTGTTTAAAGGGGAGTTTTTTAAAGATTGTAGGATTCTTCATAGGGCACACCTTTTCATTTTCTGTCACGGCTCTGCCCTCATGCCTGCTTCCACCATCTGGCTCTGTCTCATCCTCATCTCCAGAAGATGGCCTCTGTCCCCAATTGGGGGCAAGAATGCTGGGAAGGTTTATAAGAGGACCATGAAGAGGAAGGGGGCATGGGGCATGAGGAGGAAGAAGGAGTGGCAGGCATGTGGCTGTGTGAACGCTGAGCACTAGACCAGGAAGGGGGAGGGAGTGGTGGGGTCTGTGAAGAGCTAGAATCAGGAGCCGCAGGTGTCTGAGGAGGGATACCCTGAGAGTGAGTGACAGGGAAAACCAAACATTGAGAGTCCTCCACAGGGGAGGAGGAACAAAGGGCTGAGAGCTGTGAAATTTACTCCTGAAGGTGGAAGATGTCTACCAATTCATGGACCTGAGAAGAAAGGCAAGTCTTCATGTAAGAGAGAGAAACAGGCAGGGTAGCAGGGAAAGTCAAAACCGCAGACGTAGGAAGTGATGTGGAGACTGAGGGAACTGGTGTTAGCGTGGGAACGGCTGTAGTGCCAGAATCCAAAGGCTCTGATTCAGAAGCGACTGCTGCGGCTGGAAGAGCAGGGGCAGAGACAAAGCAAGTCGGGAGGGAAGGGGCAAGTGCTGTGTATCAGCCGCGGCAGCTGCTGATACACAGTGTCCAACACAGGAATGTACTAGCCACTGTCCAAAACCGGGATGTCCTACCCATGTCTACCACAGGGAGGTCCTCTCAAATCTCCATTACAGGTAGGTCCTCTCCACTGTCCACCACAGGGACATCAAATCAACTGTCCACCACAGAAATATACTCCCCACGGTCCACAACAGTGATGTCCTTCACACTGTACACCACAGAGACGTTCTACCCACTGTCCTCCACAGGGACATCCTACCCACTGACTACCAAAGGGATGTCCTTCCCACTGTCCGCCAAAGTGACATTCTTTTACTGTCCACCAAAGGTACATCTTTCAACTGTCCACCAGAGAGACATCCTCCCCACTGTCCATCACAGGGACATCCTCCTCACTGACCACAACAAGGACGTACTTCATACAGTCCATTATAGAGAATTCCTCATTGTTGTCCACTAAAGGGACATCCTTCCCACTGTCCACCACAGGGACATCCTCCAAATTGTCCAACACAGTGACATCCTTTTCACCATTCACCACTGAGACATCTTACCCACGTTGCACAACAGAGACATTCTCCTGTGCACAACAGGGATATCCTCACCACTGTGCACCACAGGGATATTTTCCTTTGCACACCAGGGACGTCAGCAACACCTGCCACCCAGAGTTATCCTCGGCACACCCTATGACAGGGACATCCTCCCCACTATCCACCAAAGAAACGTCTTTCCCACTATTCATCACAGGGATGTCATCCCAAAGGTCCAACACAGGAAAGTCCTCTTCAGTATCCACCACAGGGATGTCTTCCCCTTGTCCACAACAGGGATGTTCTTTCCACTGTTCACCACAAGGGGGTCCTTCCCAATATCGACAACAGGGACGTCCTCCCCAGTGTCCACCACAGGAGCATACTACACACTGTCTACCACAGGAACGTACTACCCACTGTCTAGAACAAAGAGGTCCTCTCCACGGTCCACCAAAGAGACGTCATTTCAATGGTCCACCACAGAAATATTCTCCCCACTGTCCACAACAGGAACCTCCTTCCCAATGTCCACCACAGGGAGGTCCTCTCTACTGTACATCAAAGAGATGTCCTTTCCACAATCCACCATAGGGACATCCTTCCCACTGTCCACAAAAGATGTGTCCTCCCCACTGTCCACCACAGTTAGGTCCTCCCAACTGTCAACAACAGGGATGTTTTTTTCTACAGTCCACCAAACAGATGCCCTTCCCACTGTCCACCACAGGGATATCCTCCTGTGTCCTACAAGGACATCCTTACCACTGTCCACAACATGGTTGTCCTCAACAATATGCACTACAGGGAAGTCCTCACCGCCGTCCACCACAGGAATATCCTCTGCAATGTAAACCACAGGGACATCCTACCCACTGTCCACCACAGGCAGGTCCTCCCCTCTGTCCACCACAGGGGCAATCTTCTGTCTGTCCACCACAATGATGTCCTATCCACTGTCCTCCAAAGGGACGTCCTTCCCACTGTCGACTACAAGGACGTCATTTCAACTGTCCACCGAAGGGAAGACCTCTTTACTGTCCACCACAGGGATGTCCTTCCCAATTTACACCACAGGGACATCCTCCTGTGCACAACAGGGATGTTCTTACCACTGTCCAACCCAGAGATATTGTCTGCACTCCCCACTACAAGGACATCCTTTTCACTGTCCATCAACGAGACATTCTCTTGTGCACCACAGGAGCATTGTCCTTACTGTCCACAAGGCTGTCATCCACACTGTCCACCACAGGGAAATCCTCTCAACTCTCCAACACAGGGACATCCTCCCAACTGTCCACAACATGGATGTCCTCTCAACTATCAAACACTGTAAACAACGGGGACATCTTCCCCACTGTCCACCACAGGGATGTCCTTCCCACTTTCCACCTAAGTGACTTCCTCCCTTCTGTCCACAAGAGAGACATTCTTCCCACAGTTCACCACAAGGAGGTCTTTCCTAATGTCCACAACAGAGATGTTTTTCCCACAGTCAACAACATAAATGTCCTTCCCACTGTCCACCACACGGACCTCCTTCCCACTGTTCACCACAGGGAGCTGCTTTCTACTGTCCATTAAAGTGATGTAGTTTCCACTGTCAACCACAGGGATGCCCTCCCCACTGTCCACAACAGGGGTGTACTTTCCACTGTCCACCACAGGGACATCCTGCCCATTGTCAACCACAGGACTATACTACACACTGTCTACCACAGGGACGTACTACCCACTGTCTACCAAAAAGAGGTTCTCTCCACTGTCCACCACAGAGATGTCATTTCAATTGTCCACCACAGAAATATTCTCCCCATTGTCCACAACAGGGACCTCCTTCCCAACGTCCACCACAGGGAGGTCCTCTCTACTGTCCATCAAAGTGATGTCCTTTCCACAATCCACCACAGAAACGTCCTACCCACTGTCCACAAAAGATGTGTCCTCCCCACTGTCCACCACAGTTAGGTCCTCCCAGCTGTCAATCACAGGGACGTTTATTCCACAGTCCACCAAACAGATGCCCTTCCCATGTCTACCACAGGGATATCCTCCTGTGTCCTACAAGGACATCCTTACCACTGTCCACAACATGGTTGTCCTCAACAATATGCACTACAGGGAAGTTCTCACCGCCGTCCACCACAGGAATATCCTCTGCACTGTAAACCACAGGGACATCCTACCACCTGTCCACCACAGGCAGGTTCTCCCCTCTGTCCACCACAGGGACATCCTTCTGTCTGTCCACCACAATGATGTCCTCTCCACTGTCCTCCAAAGAGACGTCCTTCCCACAGTCGACCACAAGGATGTCATTTCAACTGTCCACCGAAGGGAAGACCTCTTCACTGTCCACCACAGGGATGTCCTTCCCACTGTACACCACAGGGACATCCTTCTGTGCACAACAGGGATGTTCTTACCACTGTCCAACCCAGAGATGTCTTTTGCACTCCCCACTACAAGGACATCCTTTCCACTGTCCACCAAAGAAACATTCTCTTGTGCACCACAGGAGCATTGTCCTTACTGTCCACAAGGCCGTCATCCATAGTGTCCACCACAGGGAAATCCTCTCAACTCTCCAACACAGGGACATCCTCCCAACTGTCCACAACATGGATGTCCTCTCAACTATCAAACACAGCGAAATCCTTCCCACTGTAAACAACAGCAGCATCCTCCCCACTGTGCACCACAGGGACATCCACCTGTGCACAACAGGGATAGCCTAACCACTGTCTACCACAGGGATGTCCTCTCCACTGTCTTCAACAGGGATGTTTTTCCCATTGTACACCACATGGACATCCTCTGGTTGTCCAAAAAAAAAACTTCCTCCCAACAGTTAATCACAGGGACATCTTCCTAACTGTCCACCACACAAATATGTTCCCCACTATCCACTACAGAAACAGCCATCCCACTGTACACAACAGGGATATACTCCCCACCTTCCTCCAAAAGGATGTTCATCCCAATTTTCACAACAGAAATGTCCTACACATGGTCCACAACAGGGATATCCTCCCAACTCTCTAACACAAGGAGTTCCTCCCCACCGTCCACCACAGGGACCTTCTTGCCACTATCCACCAAAGGGACATCCTTCCTACTATCCAAGATACAGACATCTTCCCCACTGTCCACCACATGAACCTCCTTCCCACTGACCACCACAGGGATGTCTTACCCCACAGTCCACCAGAGTGTGGGCCTCCCAACTGTCCACCACAAGGACATCCTCCTGTGCACAAGAGGGATGTCCTCACCATTGTGCACCACAGGGACATATTTTATATTTTTTACCACAGGGACGACATTCCTACGGTCCACAAAAGTGAGGTTCTCCCTGCTGTCCACCACAGGGGCATCCTTACAACTGTCCATGACAGGGTCCTCCTCACCACTGTCCACCATGAGTATGTCCTTCCCATATTTCACTAGAAGGACATCTTCCCCAATGTGCACAAAAGAGACATCCTTTTACTGTCCACCACAGGGATGTCCTTCCCACTGTCCACCACAGAGAGCACCTCCCTGCTCTCCACCAAAGTGACAGACTTCTCACTCTCCACCATAGAAAGTCCTTTCCACTGTCCACCACAGGTACATCCTCTCCACTGTCCACCAGAGGGGAAAATCCTTCCCACTGTCCACCACATGGAGTTCCTCCCTAATGACCACCAGAGGGACATCCTTCCTACTGTTCACCACAAGGAGGTCTTTCCCAATGTCCAAAACAGGGACATCCTTCCCACAGTGCACAACATATATTTCCTTCCAATGTCAACCACAGGGACCTCCTTCTCAATGTCCACCACAGGGAAGTGCTCTATACTGTCCACCACAGGTATGTCCCTTACACTGTCCACCACAGTGATGTCCTCTGCCCTGTCCACAACAGGCATATCATTTCCATGGCCCATCACAGGGACCTCCTTCCCACTGTACACCACAGGGGAGTCCCCTCTACTGTCCACCACAGGGATGTCCTTTCCACTGTTCACCAAAGCTATGTCTTCCACACTGTCCACAACAGGCATGTCCTTTCCACTGTACAGCAAAGAAAGGTACACCCTGCTGTCCACAACAGGAACATACTTCCCAATGTTCACTAAATGATGTCCTCCCCTATGTCCACCAGAGAGACGTCCTTCCCACTGTTCACCACATGGTGTTTCTCCCCACTGTCCACACGAGGGACATGCTTCCCATGGTCCACCACACAAAAGTCCTTCCAAATGTCCACAACATGGACGTCCTTCTCACATTGCAAAACATAAATGTCCTCCCCACAGTCCAACACATAGACCTACTTCCCACTGTCGACAACAGAAAGATCCTCTCTACTCTCCATCAGAGGAATGTCCTTACCACTGTTCACCTAAGTGAGTCCTCCCCTCTGTCCACAAGAGGGACATTCTTCTCACAGTTCACTAGAAGATGTCTTTCCCAATGTCCACAACAGAGATGTTCTTCCCACAGTTTACAACATAAATGTCCTTCCCTCTGTCCACCACAGGGAGGTCTTCTCTATTTTTTATCTAAGTGATGTCCTTTCCACTGTCCACCACAGGGATGTCCTCTCAATTGTCCACAACAGGCATGTCCTTCCCACTGTCCAGCACAGAAAGGTACACCCTGATGTCCACAACAGGACCGTACTTCCCAATGTCCACTAAATGATGTCCTTTCCTATGTCCACCATAGAAACATCCTTAAACTGTCCACCACATGGTGTTTCTCCCTACTGTCCACGAGAAGGACATGATTTCCACTGTTCAGCACTCAGAAGTCCTTCCCAATGTCCACAACATTGACGTCCTTCCCACAATCCACAACATAAATATGCTCCCCACTGTACAACACATGAACCTTCTTCCCACTGTTCACCACAGAAAGGTCCTCTCTACTGTCCACCACATGGATGTCCTTACCACTGTCCAAACCAGTGACATTCTTTCCACTGTCCACAACAGTGATGTCCTTCCCACTGTCCACAAAAGAAAGGTCTTCCCCACTGACCACCACAGGGATGTCCTTCTCACTGTCCACCTAAGTGATGTCCTCACCTCTGTCCACAGGAGGGACATTCTTCACAAAGTTCACCACAAGGAGGTCTTTCCTAATGTCCACAAAAGAGGCATTCTTCCCACAGTCCACAACATAAAAGTCCTTCCCACTGTCCACCACAGAGACCTCCTTCCCACTGTCCACCACAGTGGCATCCTCCCCAGTGTCCACCACAGGAACGTACTACCCACTGTCCACCAGAGATATGTCCTACCCGCTGTCCACCACTGTTACATCCTTTCCACTTTCCACCATTAGGAAGTCCTCTCCACTGTCCATCACAGAAAAATCCTTTCGACTGTTCACCACAGGGACGTCCTTCCCAATATCCACGACTGGGATGTCCTCACCACTGTCCACAACAGGCACGTCCTTTCCACTCTCCACCACAGAAACATACTCATCACTGTCTATCACAGGGACATCTTTACCACTGTCCAACACAGAGAGGTCCTCCCTGCTGTGCACCACAGTTATGTCCTTCACACTGACCACCACAGGGAGAACCTCCCCACTGTCTACAACAGGGACGTCCTTCCCATTGTCCACCACATGGACATCCTTTTACTGTCCATAAAAAGGACTTCCTTCCTACTGTTTACCACAGGCACTTCTGATTAACTGTCCACCACACAAATATGCTCCCAACTGTCCACTACACAAACATCCATCCCATTGTACACAACAGGGAATTACTCCCAACTGTCCTGCACAAGGATGTCCATCACAGTGTCTACAACAGAATGGTCCTACCCACTGTCCATCACAGGGACATCCTCCCAACTGTCCACCCCAAGGAGTTCCTCCCCAACAGTCCACCACTGGATCATTCTTCCCACTGTCCACCACAGAGACATCCTCCTGTGTACTACAAGGACATCCTTACCACTGTCCACAACATGGTTGTCCTCAACAATATGCACTACATGGAAGTTATCACCACAGTCCACCACAAGAATATCCTCTGCACTGTAAACCACAGGGACATCCTACCCACTGTCCACCACAGGGAGGTCCTCCCCTCCGTCTAACACAGGGACAACCTTCTGCCTGTCCACCACATTGTTGTCCTCAACACTGTCCTCCAAAGGGACGTCCTTCCCACAGTCGTCCACAAAAATGTCATTTCAATGGTCCATCACAGGGACGTCCTCTTCACTGTCCACTACAGGGATGTCCTGTCCACTGTACACCACAGGGACATCCTCCTGTGCAAAACAGGGATGCTTTTACCATTGTCTACCCCAGAGATGTCTTCTGCACTCCCCACTTCAAGGACATCATTCTCACTGTCCACCAAAGAGACATTCTCTTGTGCACAACCGGAGCGTTCTTCTTACTGTCCACAAGGCCATCATCCACACTGTCTACTACAGTGAAATCCTCTCAACTCTCCAACACAGGGACATCCTCCTAACTGTCCACAACACGGATGTCCTCCCAACTTTCAAACACAGCGAATCCTTCCCACTGAAAACAACAGGGACATCCTCCCCAATGTGCAACATAGTGACATCCCCCTGTGCACAACAGGGATGTCCTAACCACTGTCCACAACAGATATGTCCTCCGCATTCTCCACCATATGGGCATCCTTCCAACTATGCACCACAGGGATATTCTCCAGTGCACGACAGTAATATCCTCCCCACTGTCCATCACAGGGAAATAATCCCCACCATCCACCACTTGAATTTGCTCCCCACTGTCTACAACAGTGATATCCTTCCCACTATTCAAACTAGAAAAGTCCTCCCCGCTGTCCACCAAGACGACATCATTAAGACTGTCCACTTCAGTGATACCCTCTCCTCAGATAATAACAGGGATCTCCTTCCCACTGTCCATCACAAGTAGGTCCACCCCATTGTCCACCAGAGGCACACCCTTCCCACTGTCCACCACAAAGAGGTCTATCCCAATGTCCACAACAGGGACATCCTTCCCACTGTCCACAACTTATATGTCTTTTCCACTGTCCACCACAGGGACCTCCTTCCCACTGTCCACCACAGGGTAGTCCTCTCTATTGTCCACCACAAGGATGTCTTTTCCACTGTCTACCAGATTGACGTCCTCGCCACTGTTTACAACAAACATGTATATACCACTGTCCACCACAGAAACGTTCTTTCCACTGCCCACCACAGGGAGGTCCTCCCAACTGTAAATCACAGGGACGTCCTTTCAACTGTTCACCATAGAGATGTCATTCCCATTATCCACCACAGGGACATCCTCCTGTGTACCATGAGGACATCCTTACCACTGTTCACAACATGGTTGTCCTCTCCAATGTCCACTACAGGGACGTTTTCACCACTGTCCACAACATGAATATCCTCCACACTGTTAACCACAGGGACATCTTACACATTGTCCACCACAGGGAGGTCCTCCCCACTGTCCACAACAGGAACATTTTCTGCCTGTCCACCACAGTGATGTCCTTCACACTGTAAATCTCAGGGACATCCTCCTATGACAACAGGTATGTTCTTACCACTGTACTCCTCAGAGATGTCCTCTGAACTCCCCACTACAAGGACACCCTTCTCACTGTCCACCAAAGAGAATTCTCTTGTGCACCACAGGAACTTTGTTCTTACTACAAGTTCTTACTACAGTCTACAAGGCTCTGCACTGTTCAACATACTCCTCATCATTGTCCATCACTGGACATCTTTTTCACTGTCAACCAAAGAGAGGTCCTCCCAGTTGTCCACCACAGTGACGTCCTTCCAACTGTCCACAACAGTAAAGTCCTCCCCACTGTCCAAAACAGGGATATCCACTCCACTGTCCACCATATGGACATCCTACCCACTAGCCATCACAAGGAGGTCCTTCCTACAGCCAACCATAGAGAGTTCCTCCCAGCTGTCGAAAACAGGAACATCCTTCTCACTGTTCACCACAAGGACATCCTCCCCACTCTGTACCACAGGGACATCCTCCTGTGCACAACAGTGATGTCCTCACCCTTGTGCACCACAGGAACATCTGCCTTTGCACACCTGGTATGTCCTCACCAGAGTTTACCCCAGAGATCTGCTCTGCACACTCCAATGCAGGGACATCATATCCAATGTCCACTAAAGGACGTTCTCCTTTGCACCTGAGAAACTTCCTCAACACTCTCGACCAAAGGACGTCCTCCACATTGTCCAGCAAATGAATGTTTTCCCCAAAGTCAACTAAAGAGAAGTCCTTTCCACTGTCCACAACAGGGACGTCCTTCCCACTATCCACCACAGAGAGTTCCTCCCAGCTCTCCACCACAGGGATGTCCTTCTCACTGTTCACCACAAGGACATCCTCCCATGCACAACAGGGATGTCCTCAAACTTGTGCACCACAGGAACATCTTCCTGTGCACACCATGGATGTCCTCACCACTGTCTACCCCAGAGATGTTCTCTGCACAACCCATGACAGGGACATCATTCCCAATGTCTACCAAAGGGACATTCTCCTTTGCCCCAGAGAAACATCATCACCACTGTCCACCAAAAGACATCCTGACCACTGTCCACCACAGGGACATACTCCCCACTGTCCACCTAAGGGAAGTCCTCTCCACTCTTTACAGCAGGCACGTCCTTCCAATTATCCACCACAGGGGGTCCTTCCCACTGTCCACCAGAAAGACATCCTTCCAACTGTCTACCACAGGGACTTATTCCCCAGTGTCAAACAAAGGGACGTCCTCCCCACTTTCCACCACAGGGATGTTTTCCACATGGTCCAACCCAGGGGTGTCCTCACCAAGGTCCACTACAGGGACATCCTTTCTACTGTCCACCACAGGAAGGTCCTCCTCACTGTCCACAACATGGATGTCCTTCCAACTATAAAACAAAGAAACGCCCTTCCCACTGTCCACCACAGGGATGTCTTTCCATCTGTCGACTACATTGACATCCACCCCAGTGTCCACCACAGGGAAGTCCTCGCAACCATCCTCCACAGGGAGATCCTCCTCATAGTCCACCACATGGATGTCCTCCACAGTGTAATCCACAGGCATGTCCACCTCATTGTGCACTACAGTGAAGTACTCACCACTCTATACCACAGGGATGTCCTTCCCATTGACCACCTCAGTGACTACCTCCCCACTTTCCATCACAGGGATATCCTACCCACTTTCCACCACAGAAATGTTCTCCCTGCTGTCCACCACAGGGACATCCTTACCACTATTTACCACAGGGTCATCCTCACCAATGTCCACCAGTGGTAAATCCTTCCCACTGTTCACCACAGGAATATCCTTTCCACTGTGCACCACAGGGACATTCTTCTGTGCATAACAGAAATGTTCTTACCACTGTCCATTGCAGAGATGTCCACTGCAATCTCCACTCCAGGCAAATACTTCCCACTGTCCACCAAAGAGACGTTTTCTTGTGCACCACAGGAACATCCTCCCCACTGTCCACAATGTCATCATCACCACTGTCCACCAGTGATGTGCTCTGCACTCTCCAAAACAGGGACATCATTCCAAAGGTCCACCAAAATAGTGTTTTCCTGTGCATCACAGAAACATCCTCCCCACTGTCTACCACAGGGATGTCCTCATCACTGTCCAGCACAGGGATCTCAACTATCCAACACAGAGTGCTCCTCTTCACTGTCCACGACAGAGATGTCCTTCCCACTGTCCACCACAGAGAGTTCCTCCCAGCTGTCCACCACAGGGCTGTCCTCACAACTGTCCACCAGAGGGATATCCTTCCAACTGTGCACCACAAGGAGGTCCTTCCCAATGTCCACAAAAGTGACATCCTTTTTAAAATCCACAACATAAACGTCTTTCTCACGTTCCAGAACAGGGATATCCTTCTTACTGTCTACCACAGGGAGGTCCTCTCTACTGTCCACCACAGTGATGTGCTTTCCACTGTCCACCACAGAGACGTCCTCCTCACTGTTCAGCACAAGGACATCCTTCCCACTGTCCAGCACAGAAACCACCACCCCACTTTCCACCACGGGAATGTTCTACACTTAGTCAGCCACAGGGACATCCTGCCCAATGTTCACCACAGAGATGTTCTCACCAATGTCCAACATAGAGTTGTCCTCAGCACTCTTCACCACAGGGACATCTTTTTCCTGTCAACCACAAGATGTCCACCGGACTGTCCACCAAAGAGATGTTTTCCCACTGTCCACCACAGGGGTGTCCACACCAATGTCCACCACAGGGGTGTGCTTATCCATAGTTCAAAACAGAAACATCCCTTCTGGCTTTTCCTCTCTCTAGATGCCCTTCTGTTCTCTCTCTGTCTTGATGCCCTTCTGTTCTCTCCTCGCTCTGGATTCCCTTCTGCCTTCTCTGTCTGCATACCGTTCTATTCTCTACTTTCCCTGGATGTCTTTCTGTTTTCTCATTTCTCTGGATGCCCGACAATTTTCTCCTCACTCTGGATACCCTTCCGTCTTCTCCTCTCACCAGATGCCCTTCTGTTCTCTCGTCTCACTGAATGCCATTCTGTCCTCTCCTCTCTCTGGATGCCCTTCTGTCTTCTCCTCTATATTGATGCCCTTCAATCCTTTTCTCTCTCTAGATGTCCGTCAGTCTTCTGCTCTCTCTGGATGGGCTTCTATTCTCTCTTCTTTCTGGATTCTCTCCTGTTCTCTCATCTCCCTGGATGTGCTTCTGTACTTTCTTCTCTCGGGATGTCCTTCTGTCCTCTATTCTCTCTGGATGCCCTTCTGTCTTCACCTTTCTCTGGTTGCCCTTCTGTTCTCTCCTCTCTCTGGATGCCGTTCTTTTCTCTCCTCTCTCTTGAAGGCCATTCTGTCCTCTCCTCTCTCTGGATGCACTTCTGTCTTATCCTATCTCCCGAGGCCTTTCTTTCTTCTCCTCTTTCTGGATACCCTTCTGTTCTCTGCTCTCTCTACATGCCCTTCTGTCCTCTATTCTCTCTGGATGCCCTTATGTTCTCTCTTCTCTCTGGATGTTCTTCTGTCTTCTCCGCTCTCTGGATACTGTTCTATTCTCTACTCTCCCAAGAAGCCCTTCTGTCTTCTCTGCTCTCTGGATGCCCTTAAGTTCTTCCCTCTCTGTGGATGCGTTTCTGTCTTTTCCTATCTCTGGATGGCTTTCTGTTCTCTCCTCTCTCTGGATGCACTTCTGACATCTACTCCCCATGGATGCCCCTTTTCACTCTCCTCTCTCTGGATGCCCTTCTGTCCACTCTTCTCTCTGGATGCCCTTCTGTCCTCTCCTCTCTCTCGATGCCCTTCTGTTCTCTCCTCTCTCTGGATTCTCTTTTTGTCTTCTCCTCTCGCTGGATGTCCTTCTTTTCTCTCCTCTCGATAGAATCCCTTCTGTCCTCTATTCTCTCTGGATGCCTCTATGTTCTCTCATCTCACTGGATGCTTTTCTGTGCTCTCCTCTCTCTGCATGCCCTTCTCTCCTTTCCTCTCTCTGGATGCCCTTCTGTCTTCTCCTCTCTCCCTATGCCCTTCTGTCTTCTCTTCTCTTAGGATGCCCGACAATTTTCTCCTCACACTGGATACTTTTCTGTCGTCTCCTCTCACCAGATGCCCTTCTGTTCTTTCATCTCACTGGATGCCATTCTGTACTCTCCTCTCTCTGGATGCCCTTCTGTATTCTCTTCTCGCCTGATGCCCTTCAGTACTCTTCACTCTCTGGATGTCCTTCAGTCTTCTGCTCTCTCTGGATGGGCTTCTGTTTGCTCCTCTTTCTGGGTTCACTTCTGTTCTCTCATCTCTCTGAATGCACTTCTGTTTTCTCATCTCTCTGGATGCCCTTCTGTCTTCTCCACTCTCTGGATGTCATTATGTTCTCTCCTTTCTCTGGATGCCCTTCTGTCTTCTTCTCTCTCCAGACCCCTTCAGTCCTCTTCTCTCTCTGGATATCCTTCAGTCTTCTGCTCTATCTGGAATGGCTTCTGTTCTCTCCTCTTACTGGATTCTCTAATGTTCTCTCATCTCTCTGGATGTGCTTCTGTTCTCTCTTCTCTAGGGATGTCCTTATGTCCTCTCATGTCTCTGGATGCCCTTCTGTCTTCTTCTTTCTCTGGATGCCCTTCTTCACTCTCCTCTCTCTGGATGCCCTTCTGTCCTCTCCTCTCACTGGATGCCCTTCTGTGCTCTCCTCTATCTAGATGCCTTTCTCTTCTCTCCTCTCTTTAGTGGCCCTTCTGTCCTCAATTCTCTCCGGATGCCTTTCGGTACTCTCGTCTCTCTGAATGCCCTTCTTTGCTCTCCTCTCTTTTCATGCTCTTCTGTCCTCTCCTCTCTCTGGATGCCCTTCTCTCTTCTACTCTCTCCCTATGCCCTTCTTTTTTTCTCCTCTCTCTGGATGCCCGACAATATTCTCCTTACTCTGGACACCCTTCTGTCTTCTCCTCTCACCAGATGCCCTTCTGTTCTCTCTTCTCACTAGTTGCCATTCTGTCCTTTCCTCTCTCTGGATGCCCTTCTGTCTTCTCCTGTCTCCGGATGCCCTTCAGTCCTCTTCTCTCTCTGGATGGCCTTCTGTCTTCTCCTCTATCTGGATGCCCTTCTGCTCTCTCCTCTCTCAGGATGCCCATCTGTCTTTTCATATCTATGGATGCCCTGCTTTTGTCTACTCTCTCTGGATGACCTTCTTTTCTCTCCTCTATCCAGATGCCCTTCTTTCTTCTCTTTCTGGATGCCCTTCTGTTCTTTCCTCTCCCCAGATGCCCTTCTGTCTTTTCCTCTCTCTGGATGCCCATCTGTCTTCTCCTCTCTCTGGATACCCTTCTGTTCTCTCCTCTCTCTGGACGCCCTTCTGTTCTCTCCACTCTCTGGATACCTTTCTGTCCTCTCCTCTTTCGGAATGCCCTTCTGTCCTCTCCTCTCTCTGCATGCCCTTTGGCCTTCTCCTCCCCCCGAATGCCCTTCAGTTCTCTCCTCTCACTGGATGCCCTACTGCTCCCTCCTCTCTCTGGATGCCTTTCTGTTCTCTCCTCTCTCTGGATGCCCTTCTCTCTTCTCCTCTCTCTGGATGCTAGTGTGCTCCCTCCTCTCTCTGGATACCCTTCTGTTCTCTCCTCTCTCCCGATTGCCTTCTGTCTTCTCCTCTCTCTGGATGCCCTTCTGTTGTCTTCTCTATTTGGTTGCCCTTACGTTGTCTCCTCACTCTCAATGCTCTACTGTTCTTCCCAATCTGTGGATGCCCTTCTGTCCTCTCCTCTCTCTACATGCCTTTCTTTTCTCTCCTCTCTCTTGATGCACTTGTGTCCTCTCCTCTCTTTTTATGCCCTTCTGTTCTCTCCTCCGTCTGGATTCCCTTCTGTTCTCTCTTCTCTCTCTGGATGTCCTTCAGTCTTCACCTCTCTCTGGATGACCTTCTGATCTCTAATCTCTCTGGTTGCTCTTCTGTCTTCTCTTCACTCTGGATGCCCTTCTCTCTTTTCCTCTCTCTGGATGCACTTCTGTTTTCACCTCTCTATGGATGCCCTTCTGTTCTCTCCTCTCACTGGATGCCCTTCTGTCTTCTCCTTTCTCTGGATGCCCTTCTGTCTTCTCTGCTCTCAGGATACCCATCTGTTCTCTCCTCTCTGTGCATGCCCTTCTGACCTCTCCTCTCCAAGGAATGGATGCCCTGTTGTTCTCTCCTTTCTCTGGATGCTCTTTTGTCCTCTCTTCTCTCTGGATTTCCTTCTGTCCTCTCCTCTCTCTGGATGCCCTACTGTTCTCTCCTCTCTCTGGATTCTTTTTTTATCTTCTCCTCTCTGTGGATGTGCTGCTCTTCTCACCTCTCTCAAGATGCCCTTGTGTCCTCTGTTCTCTATGGATATCATTCTGTTCTCTCCTCTCTCTGGATTCGCTTTTGTGCTCTCCTCTCTCTGGATGCCCTTCTGTCCTCTCCTCTCTCTAGTTTCCCTTCTATCTTCTCTCTCCCTATGCCCTTCTGTTCTCTCGATGCCGTTCAGTCTTCTCTTCTCTTTGGATGCCCGACAATTTTATCCTTAACATTCATATCCTTCTGTCTTCTCCTCTCTCTAGATGCCCTTCTGTTATCTCCTCTCACTGGATGCCATTCTGTCCTCTCCTCTCTCCTGATGCCTTCTCTCTTCTCCTCTCTCCGGACGCCCTTCAGTCCTCTTCTCTCTGTCTATGTCCTTCAGACTTCTGCTCTCTCTGGATGGGGTTGTGTTCTCTCCTCTTTCTGGATTCTCTCCTGTACTCTCATCTCTCTAGATGCCCTTCTGTTCTCTCTTCTTTTGGGATGTCTTTCTGTCTTCTCCTCTCTCTGGATGCCCTTTTGTCTTCTCCTTTCTTTGCATGCCCCTCTGTTCTCTCCTCTCTCTGGATGCCCTTTTTTCATCTCCTCTCACTGGATACCCTTCTGTTTTCTCCTCTCTCTGTATGCCCTTCTGTTCTCTCCTCTATCTGGATGCCCTTGTGTCCTCTTCTCTCTCTGGATGACATTTTTGCCCTCTCTTCTCTCTGGATGCCCTTCTGTCTTCTCCTCTCTCTGGATGCCCTTCTGTTCTCTTCTCTCTCTGGATGATCTTCAGTTCTCTCATCTCTCTTGATGCCCTTGTGTCCTCTCCTCTCTCTTGATGCCATTCTGTCTTCTTTTTTTCGGGATGCCCTTCTGTCCTCTCCTCTCTTTTGATGACCTTTGCTTTTCTCCTCTCATCCGATGCTCTTTTATTCTCTCTTCTCACTGCATGCCCTTCTGTATTCTCCTCTCTCTGGATATCCATTTTACTCTCCTCTCACTCTATGGCCTTCGGTATTCTTTCTCTGGATGCCCTTCTGTTCTCTCCTCTCTCTGGAAGATCTTCTATTCTCGCATCTCTCTGAATGTTCTTGTGTCCTTTCCTCTCCCTTGTAGCCCTTTCTGTCTTCTCCTCTCTCTGGATGCCCTTCTATTCTCTTCTCTCTCCAGATGGCCTTCTGTCTTCTCTTCTATCTGAATGCCCTTCTGTCAGCTACACTCTCCGGATGTCTTCTCCTCTCTCTGGATGCCCTTATTTACTCTCTTCTAACAGGATGCCTTTCTGTCCTCTCCTCTCTCTAGATTCCTTTCGGTTCGCTCTTCTCTCTGGATGCCCTTCACTTCTCTCCTCTCTCTGGATGCCCTTCTGCCCTCCCCTCTTTTTGGATGCCCTTCGGTTCTCTCATCTCTTTGTATGCCCTTCTTTACTCTCCACTCTTTGGATACCATTCTGTCTTCTCCTCTCTCTGTATGCCTTTCTGATTTCTCCTCTCTCCATATGTCCTTCTGTCCTCTCCTCTCTCAGGATGCCTTACTGTCCTCTGCTCTCTCTGGATTTCTTTCTGTCCTCTCATATCTCTGTATGCCTTTCTGTTCTCTTCTCTCTCTAGATTCTTTTCAGTCCTCTAATCTCTCTGTATGCCCTTCTGTCTGCTTATCTCTCTGGAAGCCCTTCTGTCCTCTCCTCTCTCTAGTTGCTCTTCTGTCTTCTCCTCTCTCCCTATAGCCTTTTGTTCGCTCGATTCTCTCGATGCCCTTCAATATTCTCCTCTCTCTGGATGCCCGAAAATTTTCTCCTTACTCTGGATATCCTTTTGTCTTCTCTTCTCACTAGATGCCTTTCTGTTATCTCCTCTCACTGGATGTCATTCTGTCTCTCCTCTCTCTGGATGCCCTTTTTTCCTCTCCTCTCTTGATACCTGTCTGTTCTCTCCTCTCTCTATATACCCTTCTGTTCTCTCTTCTATCTGGATGCCCTTGTGTCCTCTTCTCTCTCTGGATGCCATTTCTTCCTCTCTTCTCTCGGATGCCCTTCTGTCTTTCCCTCTCTCTGGATGCCCTTCTGTTGTCTTCTTTCTCTGGATGATCTTCTGTTCTCTCATCTCTCTGGATGCCCTTGTGTCCTATCTACTCTCTGGATGCCATTCTGCCTTCTCTTCTCTTTGGATGCTCTTCTGTCCTCTCCTCTCCTTTGATGTCCTTCTGTTTTCTCCTCTCATCCAGAGCTCTTCTATACTCTCCTCTCTCTGGATGCCCTTCTATCATCTCTCTGGATGCCCTTCTGTTCTCTCCTCTCTCCAGATGCCCTTTTGTCTTTTCCTCTCTCTGAATGCCCTACTGTCCTCATATCTCTCTGGATTTTTCTGTCCTCTCATATCTCTGGTTTCCCTTCTGTTCTCTTCTCTCTCTAGATTCTCTTCTGTCCTCTAATCTCTCTGGATGCCCTTCTGTCTTCTTCTCTCTCTGAAAGACCTTCTGTCCTTTCCTTTTTCCAGATGCCCTTCTGTTCTCTCCTCTCTCAGGATGCCCTTCTGTCCTCTCCTCTCTTTGGATGCCCTTATATTGTCTCCTCTCACTCGATGCTCTTCTGTTCTTTCCAATCTGTGGATGTCCTTCTGTCCTCTCCTCTAACTGGATGCTCTTCTGTTCTCTCATCTTTCTGGATGACCTTCTGTTCTCTCCTCTCTCTGTATGCCCTTCTTTACTCTCTTCTCTCTAGATGGCCTTCTGTTCTCTTCTCTCTGGATGCCCTTCTGTGCTCACCTCTCTCTGGATGCCCTTCTGTCTTCTCCTCTCTCTACATCCCCTTCTATTTTCTCCTTTCTCTATATTCCTTTCTGTCCTCTCATCTCTCTGGATTCCCTTTTATTATAATCTCTCTATGGATGCTTCTCTGTTCTCTTTTCTCTCTAAATGCCCTTTTGTCTTCTCCTGTCTCTGGATGCCCTTCTGTCTTCTCTTCTCTCTGAATGCCCTTCTGTCATCTCCTCTCTCTGGATGCCATTCTGTTGTGTCATATCTCTGGATGCCTTTTTCTTCGCTTCTCTCTCTGGATGATCTTCTGTTTGCTTATCTCTCTGCATGCCCTTCTGTTCTCTCCTTTCTTTGGAAGATCTTCTGTTCTCTCATCACTCTGGATGTTCTTGTGTCCTTTCCTCTCGCTGGAAGCCCTTCTGTCTTCTTCTCTCTCTGGATGCCTTTCTATTTTCTCCTATCCACTAATGCCCTTCTGTCTTTTCTTCTACATGGATGCCCTACTGTCAGCTCCACTCTACGGATGTCTTATCCTCTATCTGGATTCCCTTCTATTCTCTCATCTCTCTGGATGCCCTCATTTACTCTCTTCTAAGAGGATGCCCTTCTGTCCACTCCTCTTTCTGGATGCCCTTCTATTATATTCTCTCTATGGACACTCCTCTTTTCTCTTATCTCTCTGGATGCCCTTTTGCCTTCTCCTCTCTCCGGATGGCCTTCTGTCTTCTCCTCTCCCTAGAGGCCCTTCTGTCCTCTCCTCTCTCTGGATTCCTTTCTGTTCTCTCATCTCTCGGAATGCCCTTCTGTACTCTCCTATCTCTGGATGCCCTACTGCCCTCTCCTCTCTTTGGATGCCCTTCTGTTCTCTCCTGTCTTTCGATACTCTTCTGGTCTCCCCTCTCTGTGAATGTGCTTCTGTTCTCTCCTCTCTCTGTATGCCCTTCTTTCCTCTTCTCTCTCTGGATGCCCTTCTGTCTTCTCCTCTCTCTGGATGCCCTTCGGTCCTATCATCTCTCTCGATGCTCTTCTGTTCTCCCCTCTCTGTGGATGCGCTTCTGTTCTCTTCTCTCTCTCTATGCCCTTCTTTACTCTTCTCTCTCTGGATGCCCTTCTGTCTTCTCTTCTCTCTGGATGCCCTTCTGTCCTCTCCTCTCACTGTATGCCCTTCTGTTTTCTCCTCCCTCTAAGTGACCTTTTTTGTCTCCTCTCTCTGGATGCCCTTCGGTTCTCTCCTCTACCAGGATGCCCATTTGTCTTCTCTTCTCTCTGGATGCCTTTCTTTTTTCACCTATCTTGGATGCCCTTCTGTCTTCTTCTCTCTCGACATGCACTTCTGTTTTCTCCTCTCTCTTGAAGCCCTT
The DNA here is from genome assembly GCF_011762505.2 of Arvicanthis niloticus. Classification (NCBI taxonomy): domain Eukaryota; kingdom Metazoa; phylum Chordata; class Mammalia; order Rodentia; family Muridae; genus Arvicanthis; species Arvicanthis niloticus. The sequence continues at coordinate 1,565 of NW_023045138.1, read as the reverse complement.
CTGTTCTCTCCCCTCTCTGGATGCCCTTCTGTCTTGTCGTCACTTTGGATGACCATCTCTTCTCTCCTCTCTGGAAGCTCTTCTGTCTTCTCCTCTCTTCGAATGCCCTTCTGTCTTCCCCTTTCTCTGGATGCCCTTCTAATCTCTCCACTCACCAGATGCTCTTCTGTCCAGTCATCTCTCTGGATGCCCTTCTGTCTTCTTCTCTCTCTAGAGGCCCTTTTGTTTTCACCTATCTATGGATGCCCTTCTGTCTTATCCTCTCTCTACATGCTTTTCTGTCCTCTGAACTCTCTGGATGCCCTTCTGTCTTCTCTTCTCTCTGGATTCCCTTCTGTTCTCTTCTCTTTGAATGCCCTTCTGTAATCTCCTCTCTCTGGATGCCCTTCTGTCTTTTTGTCACTCTTGATGGCATTCTTTTGTCTCCTCTTTCTGGATTACCTTCTGTTCTCTCCTCTTTCCGGATGCCCTTCTGTTTTCTCCTCTCTCTGCATGCCCTTCTCTTCTTTCCTCTCTCTAAATGTCATTCTGTCCTCTCCTCTCTCTGGATGCCCTTCTGTCTCCTCACCTCTCCCGGTGCCCTTCATTTCTCTCCTCTCCCTAGATTATCTTCTGTCCTCTCATCCCTCTGGATGCCCTACTGTTCCCTTCTCTCTCTGGATGATCTTCTGTTTGCTCCTCTCTCTGGATGCCCTTCTGTTCTCTCCTACCTCTGGAAGACCTTCTGGATTTTCGTCAATCTGGATGACCTTCTGTTGTCTCCTTTTTCTGGATTACCTTCTGTTCCTCCTCTTTCCGGATTCTTTTCTGGTTTCTCCTCTCTCTGCATGCCCTTCTGTCCTCTTCTCTCTCTGGAATCCCTTCTGTTTTTAATCTTTCTGGTTGCCTTTATGGTTTCTTCTTTCTATGGAAGCTCTGCTGTACTCTCATTGCTCTGGATGCCCTTCTGTCTTCTCCTCTCTCTGGATGCCCTTCTGTCTTGTCAGGTGTCTGGATGACCTTATGTACTCTCCTATCTCTGAATGCCCTTCTGTCATCTCCTCTCTCTGGATGCTCTTCTGTTCTCTCCTCTCTCTGGATGCCCTTCTGTCTTCTCTGCTCTCTGGATACTGTTCAATTCTCTACTCTCTCTGGATGCCCTTCTGTCTTCTCTGCTCTCTTGATGCCCTTCTGTCCTCTCCTCTCTCTGGATGCCCTTCTGTCTCATCATCTCTCTGGATGCCCTTCTCTTGTCTCCTCTCTCTAGATTCTATTCTGTCCTCTCATCCCTCTGCATGCTCTTCTGTTCCGTTCTCTCTATGGATAATCTTCTGTTCCCTCATCTCTGTGGATGCCCTTCTGTTCTCTCCTCTCTCTAGAAGATCTTATGTTCTCTCATCTCTCTGGATGCTCTTGTGTTGTCTCCTAACTCTGGATGCCCTTCTGTTCTCTTCTCTCTGGATGCCCTTCTGTAATCTCCTCTCTCTGGATGCCTTCTGTCTTCTCCTCTTTCTGCATGCCCTTCTGTCTCATCATCTCCCTGGATGCCCTTCTGTTGTCTCCTCTCTCTAGATTCTATTCTGTCC
>NW_023045137.1:0-45514 GCF_011762505.2 Arvicanthis niloticus | reverse complement strand
GGCACCCAGCAGGATGGCTTCCGCTTCCGTGCCCACCTCCAGGGACCAATGGGGGCTTCTGTGGCAGGACCCCAAACCTCTGAGGCCTTTGTCATCACTGTGAGGGACGTGAATGAGCGGCCCCCTCAGCCACAGGCCTCCATTCCTCTCCGTGTCACCAGGGGCTCACGAGCCCCTGTCTCACGAGCCCAGCTGAGTGTAGTCGACCCAGATTCGGCTCCAGGGGAAATTGAGTATGAAGTACAGAGGGCACCCACAATGGCTTCCTGAGCCTGACTGGGGACAACACTGGGCCTGTGACGCACTTCACACAGGCCGATGTGGATGCAGGACGTCTGGCCTTCGTGGCCAACGGGAGCAGTGTGGCTGGCATCTTCCAGTTGAGCATGTCTGATGGAGCCAGCCCCCCAATACCCATGTCCCTGACTATAGATGTCTTGCCATCCACCATTGAAGTGCAGCTGCGAGCACCTGGAGGTGCCCCAAGCTCTAGGACGTTCCTCCCTGAGCCGGCAGCAGCTCCAGGTGATTTCGGATCGTGAGGAGCCAGATGTAGCTTACCGCCTCACTCAGGGGCCCCTGTACGGGCAGCTACTAGTTGGGGGGAAGCCCGCCTCAGCCTTCAGCCAGCTGCAGGTAGACCAGGGGGATGTGGTCTTTGCCTTCACCAACTTCTCTTCCTCTCAGGATCACAAAGTCCTGTGGCTCTGGCCAGGGGTGTAAATGCATAGCCACCGTAAATGTCACAGTACAGGCTCTGCAGGGCGTGCGGTGGTGAGCCATGGCGCTCAGGGTGCCACCCTGCGCCTTGACCCCACTGTGCTGGATGCCAGTGAGCTGGCCAACCGCACAGGCAGTATGCCCCACTTCCGGCTCTTGGCAGGACCCCGATATGGCCGTGTAATCCGTGTGTCCCAAGGCCGAACAGAATCTAGAAGCAACCGGCTTGTGGAACATTTCACTCAGCAGGACCTGGAAGAGGGAAGGCTAGGGCTAGAGGTGGGTAGGCCAGAGGGCAGGTCCACTGGCCCAACTGGCGACAGACTTACTCTGGAGCTGTGGGCAAGGGGTGTCCCACCTGCTGTGGCCTTGCTGGACTTTGCCACTGAACCTTATCATGCGGCCAAATCCTACAGTGTGGTCCTACTCAGTGTCCCTGAGGCTGCTCGTACCGAAACAGAGAAACCAGGAAGAAGCACCCCCACTGGCCAGCCAGGCCAAGCAGCATCCAGCCCCATGCCCGCTGTGGCCAAAGGTGGTTTCCTGGGCTTCTTAGAAGCCAACATGTTCAGCATCATCATCCCCGTGTGCCTGGTCCTCCTGCTCCTGGCCCTCATCTTGCCTCTGCTCTTCTACCTCCGCAAACGCAACAAGACAGGCAAGCATGATGTCCAGGTGTTGACCTCCAAACCCCGCAATGGCCTAGCTGGTGACACAGAGACCTTTCGAAAGGTAGAGCCAGGCCAAGCCATTCCACTCACAACTGTGCCTGGCCAGGGGCCCCCACCAGGAGGCCAGCCTGACCCAGAACTATTGCAGTTTTGCCGGACACCCAATCCTGCCCTCAGGAATGGCCAGTACTGGGTATGAGACCTGGCCTGTACCCAGATGCTGCCCACCCTCCAGGCCCACTGCTTCTCTACCCTGGTCTGGCCTGAGGATCTCCAGAGCCAAAAAGACCTTGAAATGCCAGGGGTGGAGGGAGCTGGGACAGTCTAGAGGTCCTGGAATGAGTGGAGTCGAGAGCTGGAACCTTCCTCGGCTCACTTAGACCAGGAGAGCCATGGGGGCCAAGGTGAGAGGCAGCTAAAGTCAGCTCACTGCAGAAAACAGGATACCATCCTTGACGGAGCACAACTCTGGGTCCTGGGACTGTGACCTTAGATAAGTCATACCTGACCCAGACTGCCAAGGTCGGGAGAAGAGAACACCCTGGGCTTTCTACCCCAGCTCTGGTCATTTGTTGTCTCTGAAGAACAAACTCTCCCTCTCTGGTGTTTTCCTGAAGCTGAATGGGGAGGAATGATAGGCAATAGATTAATATATTCAAGGTGCAAGATGGGTGGGGTTGCTCTGGGGTTGGTTAATTTAAGGCAAGAAAGCTATTTAACATGGTGCTGGGCTAGCCAGGCCTAATGAAGCCCTGGAGTACGAGGGATGAACAAAGGTCTGAAGCCATTTCACCCACAGAGCCCTGTGGTAGAGCACTGAAGCACTGGCCAGCAACCTTCAGCAGTTGGACTGGGAGTGTTGAAGTCCACTCTGGTTGGTGGCCATGCTCTCCTCAAGACGAGGGAGCACTTAACTCCATGGAGCCTTGGCGACTGGTGCTTCAGAGGCTCCAGACAGCTGAGCATTGTCTGTGTTTGACTGTGCACTGGGCTCTTATCCTTGGCAGCTTCTCTCCCCTGGGGCTCGCATGTGGCCTAGCTTCATGGGGGTGGGGATGGACAGATCTGGACAAGCTCTTGAATTTCCACCTCCCGGGGCATTCCCAAAGTCCTCTACTCTCACCTGTACTGGCAGATGGGCTGTTTGTTGAGACAGGACCAAAGCCCTTACGCTACAGGGAACTTCAGGGAAAATAAAAATAAATGCTCCCAGCCATAGACTCCTTAGCCTGGGTTTTGGCCTCCAAAGCTCTGTCCCTCCCCAGCCTCCCTTCATTGTGGCTGCAGAAGTACAAGTGAGGGAAATGGGGATGTGATGGGGCGGGGGGGTGGGGTGGGGGGGAGCCAATGCGTGGAGCACAGTGCATAAAGGCGCGCAGACTTTCATATGGAACTTTTTACAATCTCTATTCATCCTTCACCAGGAAGACCCAGGTACTTCACCAAAGGAGAGGAAGCAACGCAGACACAGGAAAGCCATACACCCTAGAGCATGTCATTCAGTTAGCACTGGGTCCTGACATCCCGTGTCTCCAAAAGAAAGGCCATTATATGAGTGATGCGGCAGACAGAATCCTCTGGCCCTTCCTACCAGAGGATGATGCAAGATCAGGGACAATGGAACCACACTCGGGCCCAGGGGATCATCTGGTCTTGAGAATGGACTGAAGTCATTAGAAAACAAACATAAAGCTGAATGGGTGTCTCTTGCCTATAATTCCAATACTTCAGAGATAGGAGCATGACAAGGAGTTCAAAGTCATTCTTGGCCCTAGAAAACTTAAGGCCAATCTGGGTTACCAGAGATCCTGTCTGAGAGCAAGGGAGGGAGGCAATAGGTGTCTACGCTCTGGGGAAAACTTGGGACTTCCTGGGGCCTAAGAACAGGCAAGTTAGAAGTGAAAGGCAGAAAGTAGCCTTTGGCAGCATCTGGGGACTAGGATGAGCTCTGCAGGTGTCCCAGCATCTGTGACATTTGACCCTTGCTCCCGCTTACAGCCCTGCCCCCAGACAACATCCCCTCATCGTATGACGTCCATTTTAACATCTGGCCACCTCTCAGAGGCTTCAGACAAGAAACTTGGAATCCAGGTGGATTACTGACAAAAAGGTCTCCAGAGGAACAGGAGGGACAGGGAGACAGAATCAGGGAGGGCATGAGACCCAACTAGAGTCACACAGCAGAGTAATGATAGACAAGACCCAGCAACGATTCAGTGGTGCCACACAGAGAAACATTACCCCCTGAAGATGGCCTCCAGAAATACCCTGCATCTTAAACTGCCAACACTACTTTCCTTTTTATAAACATGATGTCTCTGGTCCCCAGGTTAGGAAGACCAAGAGCATCCCCATATAACATAGCTCTACCTTGCCACTCCCAGGAAGTTAAGGCTGGCTCCTCAGGGCCTTGCTATCATGAGCCAGGTCTCCACCCAGAGTTAGGAGATTCCCTGAAAGTGTAAGCAGAGATGTGGGTGACAAACCTGCCAGGCAGGATCTGCCCTCATCTCCTGTTTCCCCTAGAGGACTGACAACACCCTCTGTTCACACAGCCTGCCCTGCCCTGCCCCCAGGCACTGGCACAGGCTGACACAGCTCTGCTGCTCTGAGCCTGGACTAGGTGGTAAGCTGGTACCCAGACATTGGGCCCACAGCCATGCTAGGACCTGACTCTTTCACGACACAGCTGAAGACTGAACACAACAGGGGGGTGTGTGTGTGTGTGTGTGTGTGTGTGTGTGTGTGTGTGTTTGACCCTTTCAGATATACTCCTAAAACTTAAGGGTGGAGTTCCATCCCCTCTACTAAAAAGCTCACAGAAGCTGGAGATACAGCTTAGTGGTAGGATGATGGTTGGAAAGATGTCTCAGTGGTTAAGAGAGCCAGGTCTGATTCCCAACACCCACTTGGTGGCTCAGAACTAACTGTAACTCCAGTTCTAGGGATCCAACACCCTCCTCTGCCTTCGGTGGGCACCAGGCATACACATGGCACACAAACATACATGTAGGCAAAAGATCCATGTACTTAAAGATTAAACCTATAAAACAAAAAAACATAAAAAGACAAAGTACATTATCTTCTCCTTTCCTAAGGAGCTTGTTCCTCGTAGGCTCTGGAGACAGACAGGAACTTGATCTGCGAACAATGTTTTAAGGTGTTGAAAACTTCACCCTCTCTTTTTTTTTTTTATACACACATACACAAACACACGCGGTTATATATGTGAACATGGGTTTTCTCATAACATTTGGACACACAATACAGAGGACCGGTGCTTGTCTAGATAATATACAACCCATGGAAAATGTATACACGGTTTGGGGTTTGGAGCATGTACCCTTTGCCTGTGGGCCCTCCCAAAGGCCTAGGAGCTACGGGGTCAGGACAGCCTACCCTTTAAAGGACCTATACCAACATCATATAGATGTTGAAAAGAAAAGGCCATTTATTTGGTGGCGGGGCATGCCTTTAATCACAGCACTTGAGAGGCAAAGGCTGATGAAACTCTGAGTTCAAGGCAAATCTGGTCTATAGAGAGTGTGCCAAGACAGCCAGGGCTACAGAGAAATCTTATCTCAAAAAAAAAAATAGGAGGAGGAAGAAAAGGAAAAGAAAAAGAGGAGGAGGAGGAGAGGAGGAGGGACCCCCATGGGTGTAAGAAGGGCTTTCCACAGGGGTTCAGATCTCCCGATCTCTAGAAGCCCAGCTTGGAAACTGCCTATTGCTTCTTAAGAATCTAAAGAAGGGAACCCTTTAAAAGCTGGCCCTTTAAGTGCGGTTGCTATGGCAATTGTGCAGTTCACTGAGTTAGAACACTCATCTTCCAAAATGAAGCCGGAGAAGTGCTTCTTCCAACTTCAGCCTAACCTCCCCTGACCAATAGAAACTGCTAAAGCACCTGGCATCTTCCTCACTTTCCAAAAGATACAACTCTTTAAAGGAGTGATGGTCCCAGGGCCGAGCTCCAGATTCTTTGGTTGGGTCCCTTTCCTGTGCACAACATGGGAGGAGTCCTGGCAAGCAGATACGGTTGTCCTGATGTCCATCTTGCCCTGGGTCCCCTCCCAGTAAGTGCTCTCCTGTGCACTTTGCAGTTACCCCTAAGATTATTCAGGTCTTGGCACAATAAGCCGAGGTTGCTGAGGTAGTTACAAATAGAAATCCACTTAACCCTTCCTGAAGAAGCCCAGACATTCCAAAAAGTAACTAGGGAACTATGATGTGTTTGTGCCTCAAGCCAGTGAAGATGGCCAATTAGAAGTTCAGAATGGGAGGGCTAGCTGACTCTTGTCTGCTCCCTTCTCCTCTGACAGACAGCTGGGCATTTCCATTGAAGTGAGAGCAGGCAGCCACAGGAATTGAGCGTGTTCCCATCCTCAGCGTAATGAATCATAGTCTTTAACTGATGGCTGCTGTCCTCATAAAGGGCGTCACCTCCTCAGAGGGCCTCCTGTGGCCATCAAGATAATGAGTGGGTTGAACTGTGTTCCTTTCCATTTCAGATGTGAAACAACCCTTTGGCTAAATCGAGTGGTAACCAAGAAAAAGACTTTTCTACATAAACAGGAGTGAGACTGGGGCTGGAGATCTTTTGTCCCCAGACCTGAGCGTTATTAGCCAGAGGCTAAATCTATTCCCAAGACAACATTATGGCACCCTGTCGGGCAGTTTGCAGAGGACTCCCAATGCCCAGGTTCTGGGTCCTGATGGTGCAGATGAAATGGGTTATCCTCTTTGCTGCTCAAAGTCCTCTGTAGGCTAATAGCATCATTACTTGTGAACTTGTTAGAAATAAAGGACAGGACAGGCAGTGGTGGTACACGCCTTTAATCCCAGCACTTGGGAGGCAGAGGCAGGAGGATCAGGAGATCGAGACCAGCCTGGGCTGTATCTTAAAAATAAAGAAAAGAAATGAAGAACCGGGTTGGGCTACAGCTCAGTGGCAGAGCCTTCGCCAAAGCAGTTATGTAAAGCTCTAGGTTGCAGAGGGGAAATGAAGACTCCCGGGCTCTTCCCCAGATGGCCCGACATGAGTGAGATTTTAACAAGACCACAAGCAATCGCGACACACACTGCACAATAAAATTTATGGTGCATTGAAGACCACTCCTCAACCTGGAGCTAGCTCATTATATTGAGGGTCTGGAGCTAGGCAGGTCACAGTAGCACAGTCAGTAGCTGGTCAGGAAGGAGTCAGGCCATACAACCTGTCCAAATGTTTTGACTTATACCTCATGATGCCATCTGTCCTTCCGTGCACATTTATAAACTCCTGCCTCAGGGTAGGGTTCTAACCACGGGGCACTCCACCAAGATCAAGAGAAGGAGAGTGTGTAGAGATGGCTGGCAACCAGGTCTGATCTGGTGGAGGGCCTCCAGGAAAGAGTCCACTCCAACTCTTACCTCCCAAAGGCCAGCCCCTGGGCTAGTGCAGCAGTCCCAAACACACTGCCTTCTGCAGCTGGGCAGGTCCCACCTACCAGTGAGGACCGAGATCGCTGGACAAAGTCACCAGCCGCTGCTCGTCTCGAAAGCCTCTGCCTGGAATAGACGATAAAACTTATCAGAGAAGAGGAGATAGTCCATGCAGACTTCTCCATCCGAGACCCAGTGGGTAGCCAGCCATAATGGCACACGCTGTAATTCCATTACTTGGAAATCCAAGGAAGGGGGACCTCAAATTCCAGACCAGCCTGGGCTACCCAGTGAGATACCATCTCAAAACCAAACAGTGCAACTGAGGCTGTTTCACTGTCCTTCCTGGCCCGGGAAGGAATATCTGGCTGGGTGACTCCCACCCTGTGTGTTGTCCTGGTGCAGAAAGAGACTTGGCCTTCCCCATTCCCTTCTCTGAGTTGCTGAGTGTCTAGCCCAGGCAAAGGCTCAACACTTGTCCTTGTAGTAAACATTGGTTAGTTCTGTACATCCCGTCAAAGTAGAGTCCAGTCTGCCCCAGTCACTGATGCCCAGCGCGTACTGGTTTGCAGTAAACAGCTCCTGCTAAAATATAGCACTTGCTTTTCCACAGAGATGCCTCAAACCAAAAGACCTTTGGCTCCAACGTCCCCATGCTCCCACTTTGAGAATGGCTTTGATTCCTTTGACTGCCCCACCCCCAGGGGTATTGATTGGGCTCCAACTGCTACCTTGTTACCAGGAGCTCTGCAAGCACCCAGGCAGGTAGAGCACTACAATCCGAATTTCTCTCTGAGAGTCTGCTTCTCACCCCCAGCCCCACGCCAAACTCCACTACCCCCCCCCACTCATCATGGCTCCCTCCTACTCACTGTCTATGAACTCTGTGTGCAAAACATGTTTACAAATCTTTCATGGGAGCTCACCATATTGAGACAGAAGCCATTAAAGTGATGCAGGAGGCAAACAAACCAGGACCCCCTCTCCTGCTCAGACATTGCTTGTGCAGAACCTCTAGGTTCCATGAGTCCCTGCCCCAGCAAGGCTGTCCATTCTGAAGGACTCACTGAGACCAAGTGCAGGGTAAAGAACAGACCCAAGGTGGCCTTACCTCTCCCTCCCAGAGGGTCTTGCAGTCATCCTTCCCAGAGAAGAGTGTCTTGCCCATAGTTGTACAGTGACTCGCTGGCAGAGTTGGGCCTCTTCAGGCTGTAAGCACCAAACACCGCCAGCATCGCATTTCAGTTGGCTTCCTGGTAAAGAGGCTCCTGGGGCAAGTGCAGTGGACAAGGGACACACCAGAGACCTTCAAGAGAGCCCAAGCACAATAGGAGAACGCCCAAACCCTATTGATACCTGTCAGAGAAAGTAGGGCCACTCTTAGAAGGTAAGACAGACACAGGCTAGACTGAAGACTACTCTTGACTCTGCCTATGGGCATAGCAAGACCTAGACAAGAAGTTTCTATACCCTCAGAGAGGTTCTGCTCTTCTGTTCAAGACTGCCCAGAAAACAAGATGGCTCCACTGGGAAAGATGCCTACTACCAAGCCAGAAAACCTGAGGTGTCACAAATACACAGCCACACACACACACAGCCACACACACACACAGCAAGAGCCACACACACACACAGCCACACACACACACAGCCACCTACCCCCATGTACTCCTCAACACCCACTCACCCTCTCAGTTTGATCCCTGGGACCCACATGGTAGAAGGAGAGAACTGTCTCTGCAAGCTGTCCTCTGACCTCCCACACATGAACAAAAGTTGTAACTTTTTTTCTAAATAATTTATTTCATTTTATTTCATATACATTGATGTGAGGGTGTCAGATTCCCCTGGAACTGGAGTTACAGACAGTTGTGAGCCGCCACATAGGTACTGAACATTGAACCCAGATCCTCTAGAAGAGCAGCCGGTGCTCTTAATAGCAGAGTCATCTCTCTAGCCCCCATGATTTTTTTTTTCAAAGTTCATCTCAGTATCAGGGGACTGACTCCATAAATGGAAAGGAGGAGGGCCAGGGACAGTGACTGCTTCCTGAAGAACTTGTACAAGCCCACTCACCTGTTCTAATTCAAGACAGGGTAGCTGGGCGGAGGTTGTTCTCAATCTAGGAGAACTCGGGTCTAGCAGAACTGAGTCTAACCCTTGCTTCCACTTTCATCCCACTCCCCATCTCTACCTGGATCTGTGACAGACCAGCTCCCACCACCTCCCAACTTTCCCTGGATCTCAGGGGTGTCTGCCCTGACCCCTGTGTCTGACACCTCTGGCCCATTGTTGATGTTTCTTCATGTGCTGGGAAGCCCACGCTGAGAGGCACATCCTTGGCAGCCTGTAAGATTTCAAACATTTTAGCTCTGCCCGGCTCTGCCAATGAGTTGCTGTGTGGCTGTAGGAGAGTTACTCCCCATCTCTGGGCCTAAGGCTGAGTCCCATCAGGAACTTTGGGAACCAAACTGAAAATCTGTGTGTCCCTGGTCTGACAGAGTGTAGACCATGGAAGGCGTCTGTGATGAAGCAGATCTTTGTTGCCATCAACCTTTCAGGGAAAAAAAAATCCTTTAAGGTGTGGGACTAGTGTGGTGTTGGGGTGTCGATGAGTCTCCAGGACAGTCTTTGCTGGGCAACTGAGATGCTGTTGCTCAGCTCCAACAACCACAGCAAGAGTCAACAGGATGGGACATGGCCGTCCTTCCTACAAATATGCTCTAAATCCTACCCAGCTGATGCTGGCCCGGCTAGGTGGGGCTTCAAGGCTGGAGAGGAGTTCTCCTGGTTGGTTCTGCTGGTTGGAGATAGCAGATAATTAAAGAATGATAGGGCCAGGTAGTGGTGGCACACGCCTTTAATCCCAGCACTTGGGAGGCAGAGACAGGTGGATTTCTGAGACAGGTGGATTTCTGAGTTCGAGGCCAGCCTGGTCTACAGAGTGAGTTCCAGGACAGCCAGGGCTACACAGAGAAACCCTGTCTTGAAAAACCAAAAAAAAAAAAAAAAAAAATCCACACAAACAAATAACAACAAAATGACAGGACAGGACAGGAGGGAGCTCTCTGGGCTGGGAAAGGCCAGGGTACACCTCCCTCCCTTCTCATGCCTGACTGAGAGAGGGAAATACACCCGAGTGAGTCACTGGGGCTTGGGGGGTGTGGGAGATGATGTCAGGAAGGAGGCATGCTCTCAGCCACCAGCTGCGCTGATGGCAGCACACACAAGCCGGTGAGCACATACTCACAGGACTGTCGCATGCTCCATGCACATGCATGTGCAGAGTCTCACGGTAGTGCCAGGGACATGATAACCACGGTCTCCACATGCACTGTCTTGAGGAGAGCTGACATCCCTGCAGACGTCCAGAGTCACTTGCTCTGAGCAAGGTACTGTGTTAGACATGAGCTATAGCAGTGAACAAGCTAGACAAACAAAGCAGACCTGGCCTCCAGGTTGTCCCAGCATCCCTCAGTCCCTGCCTGGTATACCCAGCCCCCAACCCTGAATTTTCCATCCCCAGGGCTGTGCCCTCTTTCCCCAGAGGCTCTTCCCTATATCATCCAGATATTTTGGTCTCTCTCTCTCTCTCTCTCTCTCTCTCTCCCTTTCTTCCTCCCCCTCCCTCTCTCTCCTCTTTCTCCATCCTCTCTCTTCTTCCCTCTCTCCTTCTTTCTCTCTCCCTCCTCTCTTTCTCCCTCTTTCTTTCTCTCCCTTCTTCTTCTTCTTCTTCTTCTTCTTCTTCTTCTTCTTCTTCTTCTTCTTCTTCCTCTCTCTCTCTCTCTCTCTCTCTCTCTCTCTCTCTCTCTCTCTCTCCCTTCCTTCCCTACCCACCCCATAGTGACTTTCCTAGCCTCCTTTGGGGCCACTGAACTCTCTCCAGAACAGCTTCCAAGAAACCCTCATTTAATATAATCTAATCTGGCTCAAATTGGCTCATTTCACTGGCAGAGAAATAACGTATCACTAAGCACCACTCCAAGTCTAGCCCTGAGTTCCAAGGTAAAGTATTGGGCTTTGTAGGCTGGGAACAGGAGCTTTATGGCTATGAAAGACAAAGGTCACTGAACATCGATATCTGGTATGTACACAAACCACACAGAAGAAAGAGCACACACTCTGGATATCTGGAACCTATCTTCCTTGCCTCGCTGTTCCCCATGGATGACCCCCACCCAGACTCACTGCCATCTCTCCAGCTTACCCCCAGCACTAACAAGACCCATTTCTCCTTATTCCCTGACAGCTCTGTTTGCCCCTGCATTGTCTCCTGGAGAAAAAGTGTTCACAATTATTTTTGTTCATTGTTTTGTTTTGTTTTGTTTGTTTTAGAGACAGGCTCTTGCCACAGAACTTAAGCTGGTGGCCCTGGAACTCACTATATAACCCTAATTGCTTCAAATTGTCAGTAATCCTTCTGCCTTAACCTCCAGTGCACACCTCCCCCGACCCCCAAAAGCCTTTGCCTCCCCAGGTTCACTTGACTCTGACTGTTCTTAAAGGAGTCCTGCTCCTGCCTCCAGTTTGCTTCCCTTGGCCTCTTCTGTCCACAAACAGACCTTCCCACACACCAGCCTGAGGCCCTATAGAAAAACGATCATTCAACAAATATTTGTCTAGCACTGTCTGTGGGTCAAACTCTGCTCTTCTGCCTGCTGCCATGAAGGCGGGGCCTCAGCACACGGTCTGGATTGTACAGGAAGGTTACACGTCTCACACAAGTGACTCAGTGCCCCTAAGCTACTGTCTGCTGGAGCTTGTTAGCAAACCTAGGCAAATCAGCAGGATTTAGCCTAAGGTACACACAGTAAGACTAAAAGCTAGCTACTGATGTACACTCAGGCCTGCCTTGGCTGGCTGGCTGAGAAATATCACACCTGGGAAAGTAATATTGTCCACACTCCTAACCCTGTGGTTCTTACAATCATAACCAGTGTTGGGCTAATATGGGGGAAGCTGAAACTGAATGGTGACCATGTCTATGGTCATCTCATGAATCCGTCCATGAGAGACCTGGATATGAGTTTGAGTCTCTTCACTCTCGGGTACGCTGTACTGTGTGTTCTGATGTATGTGATGGCCAGTGACCCCGAAGACCATCCCACCTGGACTGTGGGTACCATAATGTCCAGCAACTGCTCACTATAGGGAGGTGAGGACCCAAGGCCTGGGGGCTGGTGGCAGACTTAGCCCCTGGTCCAGCCATGTTGTCTATGGCTTTCGGCTTTAAGGGACTTCCCCGATTTATCTTCTCACCTAGGAAGCAGGATGCCAGAGTTCTTGACACTGCCACTCTCCAAAGCTGCTTTGGCTCCACCCAAGGCCAATAATATCAGCCACTCCCCAAAGAGGGCTTACTGTGAGAGATCTGCCCATTGGATACATTTAGAATTCTCCCAACAGCCACCTGGTATATACAGGGGATATATACAAGGGAATCAGAAGCCTGGAGCAACTAAGAATGTCAGTGCAGCAAGTACTAGGTACCTGAGCGCCCTGCCTCTGGTGGTGGAGGAAAAGGAGCCAGGGCCTGTGGCTGCCTGGGGAACAGCAAGATTGCACGGTGGCATCAATCTTGTTGCTCCTACTCAGAGCACTTCTGACAAAAGGCAGCAAAGTGGCTTGGGTCCCTCTGCACACCAGCTAGCCTCCAGCGACTGCCTTAGACACTACCCACTTAACTCAGCACAGATGGCCCAAGTAGCTCAGGCTAGGTACTGTCTCACTCTGGTCCTTTTCCTCTGTAATGCTGATCATCTAGCTGTGAAACGATGACCTTCCGGTGTTCTGGACAAGTGTAGAGGCTTCAGAGAGGTTGAGATTCAAGGGGGCGGGACTTCCACCCCCTTCTCAGGGGTATTCTCAGAATACCAAGGAAGTTGCATGGACTGTCAGCAGTCTCCAGAGCCTTCTATGCTGTGGAATGGTGACCATGAGCCACAAAGTGGGCCACAGGCTACACAGAGGGACCTTCGCTACCTCCCCACATAGGAGCAACAGAAGAAGAGAAAGACCATGCTCATGGAGCCTAAAGTTGGGTATCATGAGGTCAGGTATAGGACAGGGAGCATCCACTGCCACCGGGACCAGCTACAGCCATGACGCCAGAGCCAGTTATATAAGAAACAACCAACAGCATTGCTATTCAGAGCCAAGGAAAAGAGAAAAGCAACGAGAGAAGAAAAACGATGAAGAAAAAAAAAATCAAAGTGAATTTTTAAATTAAATATCTACAGGTTCTACAGGTGCAAACGCTGTCAAATGGTAAACCCAATCCTTTTTTTTTTGTTTGTTTGTTTGTTTGTTTTGTTTTTTGTTTTTTTGGGTTTTTTTTTTTTTTTTTTTTTTTTTTTTTTTTTGAGACAGGGTTTCTCTGTATAGCCCTAGCTGTCCTGGAACTCACTCTGTAGACCAGGCTGGTCTCGAACTCAGAAATCCGCCTGTCTCTGCCTCCCAAGTGCTGGGATAAAAGGCGTGCGCCACCGCCCAGCAAACCTAATCCTTTAATGTGGAACAAACTTGAATATGTGGGATTCAGCTTTTCTGGCACCAAGATGCAAAAGGTCTTCAAATGTGTCAACCCCTAACTTATCTACAGCCCCTAGAAAAGGAGGCTTCCCCACGGTATTTGAGATTCTTTTTCTACCATGTGGGAGAACAGAGAGAAGCCCAAGGCAGGCTAAGCCAGGTGTGGTGGTTCACCTCTGTAAACCCAGCACTCCAAAGGCAGAGAACGCACTGCCGTGAGCTCAAGGCCAATTTGAGCTACAGTTTAAGATTCTGTCTAGGCTTGGTAGTGGTGGCACACCCCTTTAATTCCGGGACTCAGAAGGCAACGGCAGGTGGATTTCTGAGTTTGAGGCCAGCCTCGTCTACAGAGTGAGTTCCAGAACAGCCAGGGCTACACAGAGAAACCCTGTCTCAAAACAAACAAAGATCCTTTCTCGGGACAAAACATGAAAGATGAGTTAGCTTCCTCAGTCACTTCTACTTGTGAACAGCCCAAGGCAGAAAGATGTCTGCCATATAGTGTGTCTTTCCTTTTTCACACCCCTAGGGGTGCAGAGTGTACAGAGGGACTTCTCCTCAGCCTCACCCAACCCTTAACTCCCTCACCTCTCACCAGCCTCCTGTTCCACCACATTTCAAAAGCAGGGATCTGCTCCCTGACATTTTTAGACATCAGTGAATTCACCAGCACCGCTTCAAGGAACAGAGCCAGGGCTGGGTTCATGAGAAGCCCCGCCTGGGCAAATCCTCTTCCCTCTGGCCGAGTCTGACTCCAGAATGAAATTGAGAGGCTGACCAGGACTGGCCCGTAGAACAAAGAGGCCACAGCTATGTGTCAGACATTGCTTTTTTTAAAACAGACTGAAATGCTCTGAGGTTTAACCAACAACAACAACAACAAAAAAAAAAAAAAAAAAAAAAAAAAAAAAAACCAAGAGAAAAACGTTTATGTTGAGCTATGTAGATCCATCCCCAGGGCTGGGTTTTGCAACCATCCTCCGAGCTTTAACTATGGGTGGTAAGTTCTGACATTTTTCTATAGTCTTCTTGCTAAGGCTAATAGCCTCCTCCTGCCCCTGTGGTAGGGAGAAGCCCAAGGGCAGTAGTTGGGAAGCAGGTTGGGGTGGGTGAGAGAGCTGTATAGGTTTGGCTTCTAGAGGTCTGAGTCAGTGGGGTAGGCAGGGTGGGCCCAGTCCACACATGCTCTTGGAGAACTGGGTACAGGAATGTTCCTCCCGCCCAGGAGCGGGCCCTGCCCACCGCACCCTGGCTCCTTTTCCTTAGACTTTGAAACTTGCAGACGGGAGATGCTCCAGAGCCTGGAACTGTGTTTGGTAGGTTCAGCCAGGGGCCTTCAGAACAGTCTGGTCCTTGAGGATTGGCTCAGGGTATCCAGAGCTGGGTTCTGGCTCCAAAGCATCCCCCAGCCTGCTGGATGAGGTGGTCAGGTAACACGTTCACTAGGATTCAGGGCCACTGACACTGTAATTGGAACTTGGTGCAGTGGGTTCAACTTGATTAGACACCCAGATGCTCTAAGCACATGTCTGTATGTGCTCTTGTAACTTGCTCTGCATCTGCTCACGAACACTGGACCTCTGTTTGGGCTGCTTGTCCCTCAAAGTTCTCTTGAATCTCTAATGAATTGCTCAAGGGGTCTATGAAGTGACACAGACGGCGTATACTTATGGACCACCTTTGTTTCATATGTGACTCTGGCTATGTAGGGCTGGCTGTTACTGTGTGCTGAAGACTGTGTTGTTAACTGTGTGGCAAAGTGGCTGAGACTTATCTGCAGACAGATGGCAACGCATGCGTGTTCATAGCTGTGAAAACATGACAGAGTGTGGCAGTGTGACCAAGGTGTGACTATGTAAGCACAAGAGCTCATGGTGTGTGAGTGGTCACAGTAGCCTTTGGGCAAGTGTATGGCTATGTGCATTTGTGTCTGTTTGTGGCAGTACATCTATGCAACCAAGGGACTGTGTCTAACGCTGCAGCAGTGCCACAACTATGGCACAGAGATAGATGCACAGCTCTCCTGTATCCTAGAGGCGGGCAGGATGCAGGCTGTCAGGTCTGCCTCCATCCCCCCATCTCTCTACATAAGCACAAAGCAGACTCCTTTTCCAGGATTGGGCCAAGATTGGGAACCCATGGGTCCCAACCCCCATCCCAGGTTCTGGTAGCTGCTTAGGACAGAAAGGGAGGCCTTGTTTTCCAACCCTCTCAGAGCAAAGTGAGAGAGGAAAGCTAGAGGCAGCTGGGCCCAGCTCAGTCTGGAACATCTGCCTGGCATGTGACTAAGGCCAACAAGCCCTGTCATCACAGTATCCCCCCCGCCCCCCCCCCCGCCACCCTGCTCCCTCAGTCTCCTCCTGGGGACACTCTGCCCAGCTCAGAATGATCACAAATTCCTCCAATGCACGGATAGAAACCAGAGACAGGGATTGTGACATCCCCATACACCTGCAACCAGCAAGAGACATTGGTGTTACCTGAAGCAGGTCTAGTCTATGCCTAGCCTTTACTTTCTCATTCTTTCTTTTTCTTACAGTGTTTCACTAGGTAGACCAGGCTGGCCTCATAGAGATCCATCTGCATCTATCTTTTGAGTGCTGGGATTAAGGGTGCGAGCCACTACATCTAGCCTCTAGCCTTCAGATTCTTTCAGATTCTCCTCCTAGGTCCAAGCCCTTTTGAGCCCCCACTGTCATGATTACAGGAAAGAGAGCTGGTTCCCTTCGCAGCAGAAGGGAATAGAAGGGCAAGGGTATTCCTTAGAGCAGGAAGTGTTAGCAGGGGGCTTTCCAGGCATCATGGGTTAAGAGGAACATTCCAGAGGCCTCAGGAAGGAGCCCTACCCCCACCCACCTCAGAGCCTTCCATACAGAAAACTACATGGAGGTCAAAGCAGAGAGAGAGGTTACAAATGAGACGTCAGTTCCTTTAACAGTAGGAAAATGAAGGCAGGCAGGGAGGGGAAAATTCCTCAGAAAGTCCCAAATCTGACCTAATTTTGGCCTAGAGCCAAGGGGCTCCATTCCAAAAGTTCCTGTGAGGACACCACGGACTAAATGAGGCCTATTCCTCACCCCTTGCCATGAGTTCCCGAGACTCTGACCTGACCAAAACCCTTCCTGGTGAACCTGACCCTCGAAAACACAACCTTGAGCCCCACCGCCTCCGAAAGAGAACCAGTTCAGTGTTTTTCCCATTTGTGAATTATGCCCAAGCATCAGGGCACTCCCATGGGTACAGAGGTGAGTCTTCTTTAAGTTCTAAAATGGGAGCCACTGCAGACTCCCAAGACTGACCAGTCTCTGCCTCTCCTGAGCCTGACGGGAGCTTTCCAGGGACAGCCCCTAGAACAGGCATCACCCGAGACTATGCTGGGTACAGTCTCATTCTGTTCTACAATCCTCAGCACAAACCCCTGCACATGACTTTACCCATTTTCGAGATGGGGAGGGGCTGGCATTATGGCTTAGTCAATAAAGTGCTTGCAGCATTAGCATGAGGACCGGAGTTCCAATCCCTACTATCTACATAAGTAAAAAGAACTTATGTAGATAGTACATAAGTACAAGTACAGAACTTGGGCATGACCACACATGTCTTTAATCACAGAACTGGAAGGCAGAGGCAGGTGGATCTCTGACTTTCAGGCTAGCCAAGACTACATATATACCGCTTGCCTGTTGTAATCCCAGCACTGGGGAGGCAGAGACAAGAGAATCCCTAGAGTTCACTGGTCAGTCAGCCTATCCCGATTAGTAAGTTCCAGACCAACAAGGACTCAAAATATTAGAAAGCAACTGAAAACATCCAACATGGACCTCTGGCCTCTGTGAGCAACTCCCCCAAGTGCATACACACACACACACATGAACATGCACACAAACACACACACTGAGGCACAGGAAAATGATGGAGAAGGCCCTGGTTGGAAGATACCATGTAATCAGCTGTAGGTGTGGGGTCCTCTACTGCCTCTGACCGGCATAGTCCTGTTTCTGTGTTTTTAAGTTACCGTGAATTGAGTTTTAGACCCACTAAGATCATTGAATCTAGTGCAGTGGGGCAGTTTGGGTCCTGTCACCCGACTCCCCAGCCCTCGGCAAATCTCAGTGCTTCCAGGACTCAAAAAGAAGAGGTTGTGCTTCCGTTAACTGTAAAAGGTTTATCAAGAAAAGAGTCAAGCAGCAGGACCTAGGAGCAGAACATGGCTTCCCAGGGAGGCAAGGGGGGGGGGGATCACTTTCCCAACAAGCTGCTGGGCCACACCCACACCTGAGGGATACAGGGCAGTAATTCCTGGAGGATGTAAACATAGGTGGGTGACTGCACAAACTGACCAGTGAGTCTGGCCACACATGGGGGTTGAGTTTTCAGTATCTTTCTGTCAGATTTCCCACTGTGCAACGGGAGTAATTTGAGAAGACCAAGCCACAGAAACAAAGGTGCCTGGATGTGCTAGGAGAATGGGGAGTCACTGCTGGTTACCTTTGAGAGTTCCCTCCAGAACTCCACCAGGGCCTAGTGCTCCCCGGATTGAGCACCTTGAGCCTAGAGAAGGGAAAGTTGTTGCATGGTCCCCTAAACAAGGAAAAGTAGGAGGGTCCCTCAACCAAGATATTGAAGAATCCAAGGCTTATAGGAGGGAGTTGGCCTGCAGTCCCTCCTGCAGAGGCATGGGTAGGGCAGGAAAACCAGGGACCACAGAGCAAGGATGATCCCTCCCCTCTGTCATATAGATCACAACCCACAGAGAGGACACCAAACTTGCTTTGGGAAAGTTAAGAGGAGGGACCACATAGCTCTTCTGCCCAAAGTGTCTTTCATTCCATTTACTGTCTTTTGCCGGTCCTTGTAATTCTTCCAGATATTGCTGGAATGTCACCTACTCCATGAAGTGTCCCCCTCCCCAACCCTCCCACCAGCAGAGTTCTGTGGTCCTTTGAGGAGTTTCCATGAATCTTTAAGTGTCACCTGTCATTCTGCATTGTCTGGTATCCATCTTGAAAAGAAGCAAGTTCCAGCCTTGGTCACCAATGTCTCAGCCAAGGCCACAGCAGTCTATGGAGTCCACGGAATGAACAGGGTGTGGTGGCCAGGTGACTGTGCACTATAGGCTCCCGAGAAGCTTGATCCTTGGGGACTGACCAGCAGCCCAGGCTTTGGCTCAGAGAACGATTCATCCATCTCTAAAGTCAGGGAAAGGTACTCCAGGGATACCCGGACTTATCAAAAGTCCCTTGTCTTCTCCTAGAAAGAACAGGCCACTCACCTCACCTGCCCTGGGCACCAGAGCCACCGCTAATGACAGGAGTGGGGTGGACAGGTGGGAAGAGGCCCTGCATAGCTGGACAGAGTCTGTCAGAGGTGGTCATACATGCGGAGGGTCTTCTCCAGCTGCTGGCCTACCCGCTGGTAGAAAAGGATCTGCTGACGCAGGTAGCTTTGCATCATGTGCTTGAAGTCGAGCTCACGGCGCTGGTGGAAATGGTTCATCTCGGCCTGCAGGGCGAAGCCTACCACTCGGCAGCGCCTGCGAATGCCATCTGCCTCTTCCTGAGCCATGCGGCCCTCATCACTCATGCGCTGGCTTTCCTTCACCTTAGCAAAGGCACCTGGCAGGACAGAGCACACAGGACAGGCAGGTTAGGGCTTGGCTCTCCCCTGTTTGTTCTCTGTATATCCCTATAGTCCCACACAGTGAGTGACAGCCATATCGGCTCCATTAAGAAAGGACTTCACCCATGAAGCCACCTGGCTGTCTCCATGAAGAACATCACAGGTCTCACTGTCTCCTATTTCAGTCCTGGTCTCACTCTTCCAAATAAAGCCTTCCCTGTGCCCTCTGACCTCTGAGACTTCCTGACATCTTCTGTCTTACTTCTCACACTCTGGCTGGCTGTCCCTAAAGTTGTGAGCTGGGTGATCCAAGGACTGTCATGCTCCTCTGTGTTCCACAGTTCTTACAAGGCCTGGCCCAGGCAGATGTAGACACGTCTGCTAAAATGACTCATCCTATCCTTGAGTAGCTGTGACAGTGACATCTCCCTGACTTGAGAGTCTATCTCACAGTATCCAAAGATATTCCCTAAGCTGGATGCTGCGCCTGGCTCTTCACTGCTTGCACATGACAGTCCACACCCGGTCCCTTGTCTGAGAGGCCTCTGGGAGTTGGCTCTTGCACATGTCACTTCCACAATGACACCATGTCCACCCAACCCGCCCAGTTCTTTCTATCTTACCCGTGCCTGCTGGATCCCTATCCATAATTGAAGGCCTAGATCAGGTTCCACTTCTATACCAAATTCTCCTCAGTGCCCCAGGCAGGAGGCCTCCCAATACACCTGTCTCCAGCCTGTTGTCATACTGCTGATTCTAAAAGAACACTTCAAAAGGCCACCTGGTATGTCTCCCTTACATACAATGGCTGCCCACTCCTCCTCACCCCTGCCCCCACAGAACCAGAGACTGTAGAGATAAGTAGGCCACAGATGGTGATAGAACTGGATAAACCTGAGCAGGGGGCTTAATCCGGGAGGACTGGGAAGAATCTACAAACAGTTAATAAATTCGGTTTTGAAATAAAGGCACACAACTAACTTTGCCTTTAAGCCAGTTGCTAAGAAGACAAAGCATTGTGTTAGTGCCTGGCACTCATTCTTCAAAGGACGAAAGGGAATTCCCAGTAAAAGAGAGACTTCATTCTTTTCCTTTTGTCCGTTGTTTTAAAATTTACTTCATTTTTGTATGTTGTACAGGAGAATGTCTGCATGTGAGTGCCAGTGCAGGCCAGAGACACTGGCTCCCTCTAGACCCCTGGAGTCACAGGCCGTAGTGAGCCGCCTGACATGGGTGCTGAGAACTGAACTTAGGTCCTCTGTAAGAGCAGCACGTGCGTTAGCCACGGAGCCATTTCTCCAGCCCTTCTTTTGTATTATTAAAATTTACTATTAAAAATCTTTCATTTTGTGTGTATGAGTGTTTGCCTACACAAATGTCTGTGCATCATGTGCTTGCCTGGTGCCGTTCGAGGGTGGCACAGAGCACAAGATCCTCTGGAAATGGAGTTATAGACAGTTGTGAGCTGCCATGTGGGTGCTGGGAGTTGTATCCAGGTCCCCTGGAAGAGCAGTCAGTGTTGAGTCATCTCTCCAGCCCTTCTTCTTCTTTTTTTTCTTTCTTTTTTTTTTTTTTAAAGATTTATTTATTGTATGTATGTGAGTACACTGTCCTGTCACTGTCTTCAGACACACCAGAAGAGGGCATCAGATTTCATTACAGATGGTTGTGAGCCACCATGTGGTTGCTGGGAATTGAACTCAGGACCTTTGGAAGAGCAGTCAGCGCTCTTAGCCACTGAGCCATCTCTCCAGCCCCCTTCTTTTGTTTTGATTTGTTTTTGTTTGTTTGTTTGTTTTGTTTTGTTTTGTTGTTGAGACAGGATCTCATGTAGACCAAGCTGATCTCAAACACATGTGTTCCTATACTTTGTTTATGTGATACTGAAGACTGAACCCAGGGTCTTGTGCATGCTCTGCAAGTACTCCACCAAATAAGACCCACCCCTGGCCCACGACACCTCTTCTATGCGGTACTCACGTTGCTGGAAATGTTCAAATGCACTTACGAGGCATTTCCTATCTGCCAGCGCTTTGCATGCTGGAAATAACTCCAGATGCCTTTATCAGAGACACCATCTCTACCAGTCAGCAAGAGGAGCTAATACCTCAAGTTTGGAGAGAGATACTTCCATAGTGCCCCAAATCTGTAACCCCCAGCTTTAACGTCACTCAGGCCTCTGAGACCTTCCCTCAGTTACCACCTGCCTCCTGGTCCATACTGACGGTCCAACCCTGGGCACAGGAGGGAACCCAGGAAGAGACTGCAGACCCGGGAAGATCCTCAAGGGTAGCTGTTCAGTATCATCACAATGACTATTTTAAGAAGAAACCAAGATCCTGAGAGGACTTATCTAGGGGCTCCCAACTCCCTTCCCATGAGTGGAGGGTGCCTGACCCTCCACATCTGGGGGATGGACAACATCTCTACGACAAAAATCCCATGTAAGGCCTTTAGACAGTGGATTCAAGGATCCAAGAAGGTCATAGTGGGTAGGAGGGACCATAAGAAATAAAAGATGGAGACAAAGAAAGTGAAGTTAAGCTTCAGCAAATAGAGTGTACCTGAAGCAGAGACCCAGAAGAAGCCTGAATTCCAAGTCTGGGAGCAGTGCTGGGAGATCAACACTCAAAGAAAGATTTTCTTGGGGCTGGAGAGATGGCTCAGTGGTTAAGAGGCTGAATCTCCTTCCAGGGGATCTGGGTTTCATTCCTAGCACCCACATGGCAGCTCACAACTGTATGTAATTCCAGTCTCAAAGGATTAAATGTTCTCTTCTAACCTCCACAGGTACCAGGCATGAATATGGTACAGATATATATATATATGTATATATATATACATATATATACGTATACGTATACATATATATGTGTGTGTGTGTGTGTGTATATATATAATATTTTTTTTTCAGGCAAAACACTCATATACATAAAATAATTTTTTTTTGTTTTTGTTTTTGTTTTTCGAGACAGAGTTTCTCTTCTCTGTGTAGCCCTGGCTGTCCTGGAACTCACTCTGTAGACCAGGCTGCCTTCGAACTCAGAAATCCACCTGCCTCTGCCTCCCAAGTGCTGGGATTAAAGGCGTGCGCCACCACCGCAAGTTAAATTTTTTTAAAGAAAGATTTTCATGTCCATGAAAATGACTTGAAGGATGACTAAAACCACTTTTGTTGATGAGATAGTGGCTCAAGAAGGAGCCTACTGAAATCACTAGGGATCCAGAGACAGGCAGGGCTTGGGGCAAAGGCTTCAGAAGGGGCAAGGAGAGGCAGAGGCCCCCACCCTGCTCTCCATCCGTGATGGTTTGAACGAGAATGGTACCCATAGGCTCATAGGCCTCTCATCTCCAGTTGGTGGAACTGTTAGGGAAGGATTAGGAGGTGTGGCCTCATTGCAGGAAGTATGACACGTGGGTGGGCTTTGAGGTTTCAAAAGTCCATGCCATTCCCAATTAGTTCTCTCTCCCCCCACCGCCCCCCTCATCCTTAGGGATGAGATGTAAGCTCTCAGCTACTGCTCCAGCAGCATCCCTGGCTGCGGCAACGCTCCTCACCATGGTGATAGTGAGCTCTAACCATTTGAAACTGTGAGCCCCAATAAATATTTTCTATTATCAAGCCGCCTTGGTCAGCAATAGAAAAGTAACTAAGACACCATCATTTCCTCACCTGGTGACTTAATTCTGGGGTCAAGACCAATGAAAGCTAAGGAGTTCCACTTGAGCAGGATGGTGTTGTGTGTGTCAAGAACACGCCTACGTTCCACTTAGGACTCAATGTGAGATTAACCAGGGTTGCCTCTGGCTTGGCATATTAGATCCCAGGGAAGAGGAGTGAGAGCTTGGAGACTCCCAGCTACGGAGTCTCAGGGTCCCAGGCATTTTTCCTACCCTCCCCCACTTAAAACTACCTATTCTAAACTCGGGGGCAGGAGGTCTAAGTCCTTATACAAGTTCTTACGCCTCCAGAAAACCACTGCTCTGGCTGGGCTGTCCCCAGACAGTATTACATGTGACGCTGCTGAAAAGTGCTTATAACAACAATGTGCCTTAAAGTTTCTACATCTGTGAAATGGGACAACAGCAGCACCAGCTCTGTAGGAACTGCGGTCTAACTGAATATGCATGAAGTGCCACTCCTTGCACCTATCATAGACTAGGACTCAGAATGCTTTATGCTTTGGTATGCAATTGACTCCCTGTATGTGTGTATGTACATATGGATGTATGCATGTGTGTGTGCATGCATGTTCATGTGGGTGTAGGAATGTATGTGCCATGGTGTCATACCATCACACGTCATTAAAAACAAAGCTAAACGAAGAGGAGGAAGAGGAGGGAAAAAGCAGCAGCTGCTGCTTAGGTGAAGAAAGGATTGGATGAGGAAAACATATCTTTACCCTAGTCAAGACTACCCTCCTTTACATAAGCCATGAGCTCCATGGCCCCTTGAGCATGCTCTCAGTGCCAGGCCTTTCTCAGGCACACAGAGCACAGAAACTGAGGTGGTACTGGAGAATTCAGCCCAAGCCTCCCTCCTTCCTTCCTCCTTTCCCTTCTGTATCATCGACCCCAATGGTCCAGCTCTCAGGAGGTTCCCTCTTCCACCTGCCTGATGCAGTAGATTCCAACATGCCTGGCCTTTGTGTCTTCTCTGCTCTCAAATCACCTCAACTCTGCTTACCTGTGAAACTGAAGGGACCATACCAGTGATTTAGTAACAGGGTCTTAGGATTGATCCCTAACCTTGCTGGCTCTCAGGAGAGGACTCTGGGTCCTGGCTTGCTCTGGGCAGTCACTACACCCCCACCACCCCCTTTTGTGACAGGATTGGGACAAGAAAAGCCATTACGAAGCTTTTCTTTCCCACAAATGCCCCACATGGGCAGAACAGGGTGGTGAGCTGAGCTCAGCTCCAGTCAGACTCTGTGTCACAGCAATATGGTGTCTTAGGGAGAAACTCTCCAAGGTCACCTCATACGGGAGGTCCCTTCAAGCCTGGTTTCCTGATTCCCCAGCCT
The DNA here is from genome assembly GCF_011762505.2 of Arvicanthis niloticus. NCBI lineage: Eukaryota > Metazoa > Chordata > Mammalia > Rodentia > Muridae > Arvicanthis > Arvicanthis niloticus. Next base: position 21,528 of record NW_023045137.1, on the reverse strand, counting down.
GGGCCTCCCTTAACTGTTCCCTCTCCTGCTCACCATTGGTTCAAATGTCTAGATGGGATAGACGGAACCCGGGACCAAACGTCCTGTTACTTTCTTTTCTCTGAGGAAAGCCTCTGTCCACAAGGCTAGATCAGGATACGCTCAAGCTGCGGTTTCCAAAAGCCTGCCAGTTCTCCTCCAAGCTCTCCTCTGGCACTCAGGACAGGCCTCAGAAGCTAGAGTAAGCAGGGCTAGCACTGCAGTGGGGCGATTCAGGAAAATGAAGGCAAGCAGCATCTACTTCAGGGTCTCCCCAGCTCCTGAATCTAAGAAACACCTCAAGTAGAGACTGAGACATGGTCTCTCCTACCTTTCTACCTATCTGAGGTAAAACAGACAATGTGGCTTTCCTCCTGTCTTCTTCGATGAGAGCCTGGGAGCACCGGGTGTGTGGATACGTGGTTGCCCTCTTGCCCCAACTCTGCCCTAAGTGGGAGTTTCTAGCCACTGAGTTTGGGCAGCTGTTTAATCACTATGCCCAGCCTCTTGCTGCCCACACAATAACATGCCATCCAAGGAGCTGGTTGAACCAGCTTTCCCAGGCCCAGCACAGTGTGTGGCTCTACTTCCGCACAGGGAGGTACGAGCCCTGCCAGGCTGGGCCCCTGCTACCAGTTATCTCCTGTGCCCCGAATGCAAAGGCAGATTTGTGGGACCGGCCTGAGGCCAGGGCAGGCTTTCCCCAGAAGCCTCTACCTCAAAAGCCATAGAAATTAAGGTCTTGGAGGGCAAAGGCTCTTCCCAACCAGGGACACAAGACAAACTGGATGGATGCAAAGCTGGGCTAGAACTCAGGCTTTGAAATCCTGAGGCTGAAAGGAGGAGAAAGGTAGGTGGAGATGTGAGAGTTGAGCAAACAAAAGAGAAGGAGAAGGTGAAGGGGGACAGCCACCTTCCCAATTAGGACAGGGGCCTAGGTGTGGGGGTAACCTACTTGTTCTCTATATTAAAGTCAGAGGGCTGCCCAGAGCAAAACTCCCTGACCTCAGGGCCTAGGGTCCTGGGAGCCAGCCCCACGCCCTGCATATATTTCTCCTGAGTTACTAGCCCTAGGGAGGACCACACCTCTGTCTTGATATCTGCCTTCCCTAAGTCCCAGGACTCAGCCCCTGGCTCAATCCTTATGCAAGAGAAGCCCAGCTTGGGAAGTAGGAGATAGATTGGTCCATGTGAACAGAGCCCTGGAGACCCCTGGTTGTGCCCCCCCCCAACCCCCACCCAGCTGACTGCCCCATGTGACCCAGGATGAGTCATTTCACTGGCAGTTCCTTAACAGTTCCAGCAGCAACAGGCAAGGGCTCATCCTGTCCCTCCCCTGTACCAGGGACCATGAGAACTGAAAACGTGATGGGCCTGGAAGGCTGCCAATATTGCCAGTATGAATGTGTCCTTGGGGAGCTGGAGGGAGGAAGGGATAGTGCTGGCTGAGCCAGACTTGTGTGCAACCACTCTCCTGTGGACAGACTTCATCTGCCAAAAGGAGGGCAGATAGTGGCTATCAGTGCAGTGATAGTGGCTAGCAGACAGGGCAGAGAGGGAGTCTGTACTCAGATGCTGTGAAGAGAGAGCCTCTGAGAGGGGAAAGACAACCTGCAGTGTGTCTTACCTGTGTCTTGGTCCTCCTTGAACCCATGGGTTCATCTAAGACAAGACCTGGGATCTGGTTATCTCTGTGTTCCCAGAACTCAGAGTAATACCTTGGGGTTACATGCGTGATGGGGTCAATGAGACACAGAAAAAAAAAAAAAAAAACGGAATGGATAAGAGGCATACACAGAGCTCTGTGAGAACACAGACCAAAGCTATCCACACCATCCCTCTGCCCACAATAGCACTCTCCAGAGAACCGTCTGAACACACTTGCTGAGCAGCGAAGGAGACGGAGACAGGAAAGTGTGATGAGCTGTCCTTAGTCCAGGCTGTCCCATATTCCCAGGGGCCAGAAGACTTACGCAGGGCTTACCTTTCTGCAGGTGGATAATGTCAGGGAAGTTGGAGAGTAGGCCCTGGTAGAGAGACAAAGTGTCAAGCATTTGGAAGAGGTCATGCTTAGGTTGTTCAGCAAACATCTCGCCAACAGTTTCATAGGTCCGGCCAGTGTGAGAGATGGCATTATTGAGAGCCTCAGACCTAAAGGGAGGGTCCATCTGGAAGGCATGGCTAATGGCCTGGAAGGCACTGCCGAGCTTCTGGAACTCCTTACGGAAGCCACCCACGTGCTTCCGTACCAGCTCTGCCGCCACAGTGCTAAGCTGCAGGACGCTGTCATCCATCTTCTTACTGAAAGCCTTGAATGTATCCACGCGGTCCTCTACATCCTGCAGATCCTGGTGCTCTGTGGGGATCTGGAAGGTGAGCAGAAAACTGGCACCCACCATCTCATCCTTCTCTGCTCGGCGTTTACCCATCTTCCACTGCTTGTCATCCAGGCAGCTGAGGAAGTGCTGGAAGCCCTCGTACTGGGAGAGCACAGGGTGGCTGGTCATGTGGTCCATCCAAAGGATGAGCCTCCGTTTGCGCTTCTCAATGAAGTCCTCCTCAAAGCGGCCTGTGGCCTGCTTCTCAGGCAGGTGGGGCACTGAGATCACTGTGAACTTGTGCAGAAGGCGGTTGTAGAGCCAGTCAAAGTGTTTGTAGCGCCGGTAGACAGGCGAGCCAGCATGGGTGGGTGTAAGCTTGTAGGAGATGTAACTTTTAATGCCTTTGAACTTGGTCTGTTTGGTAGGGTCCTCTATGGAGCAGGCAAATGGGTGGGGGTTGGCCTTCCACTGAGGGCCTCGTGGGCCCATCTCAATGGGGTATGTCTCTGCAATCTTGGCCATCATGGGCACATCACCAAGGATGAAGGCCTCCACCCCAGAGCGTACAAAGCATGAGAAACGATTAAGGTTCCGTCCTACCACACTTCCCCGCTTGGCGGACGCCAGACTGTCCTGTCTTTCCAGGGGTGCCTTGGGTCGGAAAGCCATATGCTGGTTGGGGTAGGCACCCGGATAGGAGAGGTTGAGTGGAGGGTGCCCATTGGTACCTAGACCACCAGCCAGTGGCTCTTCCACCACTGTGCATCCGTCATCCCAGTCATCCCAGTCATCATCATCATCATCCTCAAAGCTTCCTTGGTTTGAGAGGTAGCCGCTGCCCCCACCACTTCTGGCTGGACTGGCCATACTAGGGCTGCTATACAAACTCACCTGGGTGCCCAGGGAGCCTGCAGGGATGTTGGAATAATCCACATGGTTGGTGTTGATGCCAGGACGGACAATCTCAACATAAGAGGCAGGGAAGAGCCCTGTCTCCCCACGGCTGTTCTGTCCCTGCAGCCAGCCGTCCAGTGAGGTCTCACTGAAGATAACCAGGTCTTCATCCTGCTGGATACTGATTTCCTCCTTGTTCTCACTGTGGAAATCATAGAGGGCTCGGCCTTTCAGTGCCATGGCTAGGCTATCTGTTAGGTCAAGACTGGGAGGAAAATGCCTTGCCCAGACCCGGAATGTTCAGCAGGGTGTCCTCCAAAAAAGTACTTGCAGTTCCAAGTCTAGGGTGCCCTACCAAGCCCCTTGGGCAGGGTCTCAGCATGCACAGATGTTGCCTAGCTGCCTTTTGGTCAAAGAAGTGTCTATGGTCCAGAAACTGCCTTGGGATATCTGCCTGTAAGCAGGGAGGAGTTGGTCATGGCCACAGTCTTTCTCCCCTCCCTTTGCAGCCCCTGAAAAGGACCGAGTCTCTCCCTCCTCACGCACCAAGCAGAAAAGTCAAATGACTTGGAGAAAACAGCTCTACTAGAATGCAACGGACACTTTCCACTGGAACACTGGTGGACAACAGAAGAGAATTACCCTCGGACCACGATCCCAGGAACGCAGGCAAGGTTCTGCCTCCCCTGGCTCTCGGCTCTTACTGGCTGCCTGCTCCGGCTTTGGGAGGCTCTCACATTCCTCTGGAGATCTGTTCCTTCCTCCTTCCTCTCTCCTCTCGGGCCACTGCGTCTTCAAGAATCCAGAAAATCCAAGAGGGGCAAGGAGAATAACAGCAGAATCCTGAACCAATTCCAAGGGTGGATGTGTCCGGCCTCCAAACGAGCCAGGCCAGGAAAACAAGGGCCAAAGCTTGCACAACCGGCCGATAACTACCTCGACCTAGGGGGTGCGACCCCGTCTCCACCCGCTCTGGTGCCCTCTTCCCGCCCTGCAAAAGTCCAGCCCCCACCCCTAGATAACAAGGGAGCGCGACAAGCGGCACAGAGGACTTCTGGCCTCTTTCTCTCAGTGCCTCTTTTGTTTGCCTAATTCCTCGGCAGTTTCGGAGTACGAAGCTGACCCGGATCGGAATCCCAGAACCCCCGTCCAGAAGTAACGCTAGTAGAAACCTCCACCATCACCGCCCCCGCCCCTGATGAGCCCCCAAACACTCAACAGCAATCGGTAGATAGAGCTCTGTCGAATAGATGGTGTGGCCGGGTGTTTGTCCGTCCGTCCGTAGGTTCGTTCTCCCCGATGCCCTCTGGATCCGACCCGAGAGGGACTAGCTGAGTAGCTGAGCCCCCAGCCTCTGGCTTCCTTACCCTTCACTTGCAGCCCTTCAGCGCTGCCAGCAGGAAGCCAGATCCAAAACAAACAAACACCCTCCCTTCAAAAAAGAAAAAAGAAAACAAAAAAAAAAGAAAAAGAAAGAAAGAAAAGAGAAAAGGGGAGGGGAGGAGTCCAGGAGGTGGCGTTCCGAGGAAGGAGGTTAAAGCTGTAGGGGAGGTAAGGGGTGGAGAAAGAGAGGGAGGGAGGAATGAGGGAGGGAAAGCAGGCTACGGAATTCAACAAACTCTACCGCACTTCCGTGCGTCCTGGCCGGGCAGGGACCGCACAGCTCCGCCCTCCCGCGGCCAGGGTGCCACCGCCGGCCTTCCGCTCACTTTCCTTCTGGCGGGTGCCCTCCCTTTCTCGGGTTCAGTCCGGGTGGCCGGGATCCAGGAAATGGACCCGGGAGTCGGGGAGCTGCGAGCTTTCAGCAGCCGAGTAGTAGCCGGCGCCCAGAGCCGCTTCTCGCCCGGGTTGGAGCGCCGCGCGGGGGAGCTCGCCAGCCGCTGCCGAGCTTCGCCTCCTGGACTTGGTCATCCATCTGCCTTTTCCGTGACGCAAGTGCAGGAAAACTCCGAAAGTTTGTGGAGCGCGGAGTGGCAAGGAGGGAGCTAAAGGCTAGGAGAACCGCCCGGCTGCAGGGAAGCAGAGCTGAGGACTCCCTTTTCCAACCTCCTTTTCCGCCTCGCGTGCTCCGGTCCGTCTAGGGGCTAACACAGCTCTGGGATTGTTCTCAGAGGGTGGAGGCAGCAAACTGCGACCTTGGTGTCCCGCATGTGATAACCGACGCTGTGAACCTGATCATGAGAGGAGCCCTTCTGCCTTCGGCAGCTCCCGGAGGCGGGGGGGGGGGGGGGCCTGGGGGGGGATCATAAGACCACATACTTCTGCAGTGACAAGTAACAAAAGTTAGGCACAGTCGGGTTCTGGGTTGCTTTGTCCTTTCGAGGGAGCCGGATCTTCCATTCAGGCCAGCAGCAAATAGCAAGGAGAGAGGAGAGGAGAGAGGAGTGGTCTGGTGTATAGACTCTTCGGCTTCCAGGATTTGACCCTCCAGATTATGCAAAATGAGGTGAACTCTATTTAAGATAGGAATTGTACTGAACTCCTGAGCGAAAATCAACAGTTGGATTGCTGCTGTGCCCCTCTGGTTTTTAATTCACAGTCTATCTCATACTTAAGTTATATATTCCAAACAAAAAATGAACCGAGAAACTATGCTTCTCTTCTGGAAGATCCTAAATATCTTCACAGGTAGGCAAGATGTTTCTGCCTACTGTGGCCAGTGCCGTGCAAAATGCTTGAGATGGCACTTACTCCAGCCTGAGTGGAACACACATTAAGGACCTTCCCAGCGATTGGTGACTCACACCTTCAGTCCCAGCACTAACAGAGACAGGTGGATCTCTGAGTTTGAGGTCAGCCTGATCTACAGAGTGAGTTCCAGGACAGCCAGGGATAGATACACAGAGAAACCCTGCCTCTCTCTGTCTCTGTCTCTGTCTGTCTCTGTCTGTCTCTGTCTTTCTCTGTCTCTGTCTCTGTCTCTCTGTCTCTCTCTCTCTGTCTCTCTCTCTCTCTGTCTCTCTCTCTCTCTCTCTCACACACACACACACACACACACACGGACCTCCTACATCCCGAATACTATTGTTCCTTACTGACTGACGGCCGGTTAACTAGTGTAAAGTCAAGCTGCTGGAGGTTGGTGCCTTCGGCTGGTTTGAGCCTCACAATTCCTCTGGCTCCAAAACTCATTTTCATTGTTAAAATTTGACTCCCCATGACGGACGACAGCTTGTCATGATGACACACATGGGAGGCTGAGTGAGTGCCAGGCCAGCCTATGCCACATCTAGCAAGATCTTAACCAAAAGTTAGAAAAGCAAACCGGGGAGCTGAAACAGGACTGTCATGAGTTAGAGGCTGGACTCCAGTGTGAGACCCCCTTCTCAGATAAACCATCACAACAACAAATGAGCCGGCTGTGGGAGTGAACACATTTAATCCCAGAACTTGGGAGACAGAGGCAGATGGATCTCTGTGAGTGAGTTCTAGGCCAGCCAAAGATAACATAGCAAGACTCTGTTTCAAATTCAAAATTGAAAAATGCCGGGCATGCCAACAGCACTTGGAAGGCAGAGGTCACAAATCTGAGGCTACCCTTGATTCTATGTAAGCTGGAGGGTCACAAAACTAGGTGTTACGGTACATCCCTATAACCCAAGCACTCGGAAACAAAGGCGAGTTTTAGCTCAGCTTTGTCTATGAAGTGAATATAGGGTGGCTAAAACTAAGCAGTGAGGTCCTGCCTAAAAAAACCAAAAGCACAAACCCTAGCGTCTGGGTTATTTTACCCAGGGGGAAAAAAAAAACAGTTGTGAAGCAAAACTGAACTTTTGCTTCAATAGATCAAGAGTTGGGTTTGCTCCTTGGGATCCCCATTGACCAGGTTAGTCCATGAGGCTGATGCATCTCCCCCGACCCCAAGAAACCTTGTCCCTTGCTGTATAAGCAGCCGTGATCCTAAAGACTTGGTTGACTGTTCCTCCCAGCTGCTGTCCTTCGTTTCGACAGGGTCCTGCGATGTAGCCCTAGCTGACCTAGAACTGGCTATGGACCGTGATGGTCCCAAACTTGCAAACATCTTCTCACCTCTGTTGGAGGCATTTTCCTATCTGTGTGAGTCTCTTCTTGTCCCTATAATTTCTTGTTCAGAGACCTTTCTCCTAGCTGAGACTAAGAATAGCAACTATTTCCTTAGTGCTTACTAAGTATTTGCCACGGTTGTAGACACTCCCTGCCTCTGTGAGTGTACTTAATACAACTGACGGGCTTTCAAAAGCATGGGCACACCCCATTCCCTTGATCGCCTTTTGTGTGTGTATAGTACTAGGGACAAGGGGAGGGGGGTTGGGTTTGAATCTAGGGACTGGGCATGTTGGCCAGGCACTGTATCACTGAACTCAGCAGTCTTGTTATCTTTAGAATCAGGGTCTCACTACATTGCTGCCTAGACTAGCCTTGAACTGGCTCTGCCATTCAGGCACATCTTTTTGTAGTCCTTCTGGCCTCAGTCTCCTGAGTACTTGTAAAACAGGCTTGCTTCCTGTATTGTCTTTACTTTGCTTCCAACACGCATTTAAACGACAGCCATCTTAGATTTATGTACATGCTCTAGGTATATTCTTCTAATTATTAGGGGTGACCCTCACTTCCAAGCTCTTAGGAAAAACAAATGTTTTGGTCTGCAGAGATTTCCAGAACCTCCTTCTACTCACTAAATTCCAGGGGTCCTCATCAGGTATAAGGGTGACAGCCTCGTGGTTACTAGAAAACTGGATCGACATTTATGATTTCCCTGCACCCTGCTCATGTCTCTGGAAATGATCCCTTTCTTTTTCTTTTTTTGGTTTTTTCGAGACAGGTTTCTCTGTGTAGCCCTGGCTGTCCTGGAACTCACTCTGTAGACCAGGCTGGCCTCGAACCAGAAATCCGCCTGTCTCTGCCTCCCAAGTGCTGGGATTAAAGGCGTGCGCCACCACCGCCTGGCTAAATGATCCCTTTCTTAAATTCACTTTTCTTTATCCTTTCTGTTCTTTTTTTTTCTCTCCTTTTTTTTTTTTCCCTTTCACTTCGGTCCTGCTTGCTCCGGCCCCATCCTTTCTGTTCTTGCATCATGTGTATCATGTGTGTTTGTATCTATGTGTGTGGAGGGAAGACATTGATATTGAATGTCTCTCCTAGATTGCTCTTGAATACATTGAGTTAGGATTTCTTACCTGAACCCAAAGCTCACAGATTCAGCTAGTCTAATCTCTGCCTTCTGCCAAGGACCAGCCTCGCCTTGGAGAGGGGGTTCTAGGGAAGAGGTGTTCCAGACCATCAAAAAGAACAACATGAAGTCAGTCTTAAGGTACAAACAGACAACCTGTGTTCTGCTCAAGATAGATTTCTCTCATTCAGATAATTCCACTCACAAAGACTGAAGCCTAGTTTTTTATTTACGTATCAATTCAGTCATTTACTCCAGGTTCCCTTTTGATTATCCCACAGATCAGCATTCCATGAACCTCAACCCTTGATTCTTAGAAAGAGACAACAAACCTATTTTTTTTTTTTTAACATTGTAAAGGAACTCAGAGATCTGACAGCCTTTAAAAGTACAGACAATAAGCTTGCTGGGTGGGATTCTGTCCTGAGATTACCATTCCCACCATGCCTGGGCCTAGACCTAAACTTGCTCTGTCCTAGGCTAACCTTGAACTTGAGAATCTACCTGCCTTTGTAAGCATAAACAATAAGCTTAGCTGAAAGGGATATTGACCTGCAATCACCACTCCCCAGATCTCTGTATCTTCTTTCTTAGTATCTTTCTGACAAACTGGCTTATAGTGCAGCTGCCTCTGTTCTTTTAGATCTGTGAAACCCCTTATTCAATTCATATTGCATCCTCATATTTTGCATAGTTGAGAAATTATATATATATATATATATATATATATATATATAGTGAGTACATCCATGTCTTTTTTTTTTAAAGATTTATTTATTTATGTATGCCAGTACACTGTTGCTGTTTTCAGATACACCAGAAGAGGGCATCGGATCCCATTACAGATGGTTGTGAGCCACCGTGTGGTTGCTGGGAATTGAACTCAGGACCTCTGGAAGTGCAGCCAGTGCTCTTAACTGCTGAGCCATCTCTCCAGCCCCCGAAATTATATATTTTTGAACTCATGTTTTCAGAGTTCTTTCCCACAGGCTTAAGGGGGTGTGCCGAAGGTCATAGTGTTTACATTTTTGGCTAAGGACATAGGCACACCCTTGTGTCCTGGACTCTGATTATTTTGGCGTCCTTAACCTTGGCAGAAAAGACATTCCCTAATAACCTTGTCAGGGAGAATATCGCCTGATAACCTTGTCAAGCAGAATATTTCCTGAAGGATGAGCATTCTTCTCTCTCTCTCTATACACACACACACACACACACACAACACACACACACACACACACACACACACACATATATATATATATATTATATATATATATATATATATATATATCATACAAACAAGCCTCACGCCCACCAACTGTTAACTCTCGTGGAGCCCCTCACCCTGCTGGCTCTATTCCAGGCATGGGAGCCATGTCACTCTGTCCCTTCCATGATCATGCATCACTCAGCAGCCTTCCATACCTCCTGAGATTACAGGTGGGCCACCACATTCCCCAGCATTTTCATGGGTGCAATGGGATGCAAACTCTGGTCCTCAAGATTGAGCCACAAAACTTGACTTAAGCCAGCTCTCTAGCCTTCTTTTCTCTTTCTTATTTTTATTTTTTGAGCTGGATCTGACTGTGCAGCATTGGCTGGTTTGGAACTTACCAGGCTGGCCTCAGACAAAGAGATCCTCCTGCTTCTACCTCCCGAGTGGTAGGATTAAGGGCATGTACCACTATGCTGGATCGGTTTTCCCTTTAATTGGAACATGTTCACTTTCCTATGAAGAACCTGATTCTTACATAAGAGACAACATCCATCTCTTACCCAAGCAGGAGATGGGGTTTCATTATTTAGAAATGAGCAAGGAAGCCCCACTAAGGGGCAGCATGAAGACACACCGTTACTATGACTTTAATAACACAGGAAGCAATAATGAGGGCCTGTGGTAGGACAAAGGTAATAGGCTGGGACAAAGTAAACCTGGGAGGTTGTTTGTGGGGCAGACTAGAACTAGAATGATGATCAGATATTTGAAAATATTTTCTTAGAAGCTGTGAATGCCTGTAATCCCAGAATTTGGGAGGCGGAGGCAGCATCACCAATAGAAATAAAATGACGGGGCTTGGTAGCGTGCGCCTTTAAACCCAGCACTCTGGAGGCAGAAGCAGGGAGTTCTCTGTAAGGTTGAAGCCAGTCTGGTCTACAGGTTGAATTCAAGGCCACCCAAGACGATGTGGTGAGATCCTGTCTCAAAAGAAGCAAACAGGAGTTAAGATGACAGAAACGAACCAACATGAGGCACAGGGAGGGGAGTGGGCACGTCAGTCCAGTTGGCCTAATTGCCTCTCCGTTTCAGTCAGACAATCGCATAGGTTATAGATAATACCTGTAACTTTTAGGCAGAGGTGCCTCTTAGAAGACAACAGAAACATAAAGGAAAAGTCTTCTGGTTTTTAAAAAGTTTTTTATCGGTTCTCTGTGAATTTCAGATCATGTACCCCAATCCCACTCATCTCCCTGTCCCTTTGTATCCACCCTCTGCCCTTGCAACCTCCCCAGAAAAGAAAAAAACAAACAAACAAACAAACACAAACAAAACAAATCTCGCCGTGGAAGCTGCAGTGTGTCATGGCGTGTCACACAGTATACTCATTTTTCCACACATTTTTACTTGCTAATGTTCATTATAATTAGACATTCATTGGCCTGGTAGGAGGCCTCTGGTTTCTGCTACACTATCAGTACTGGATCCTCACTGGGACTCACTTCTCTCAGATAGCCTGTTGTTGCCATGTGTCTTCCTTAGAGCCTTACTGCTGCGAACAGACACTATGACCAAGGCGCCTCTTATAAAGGACAATATTTAATTAGAGCTGGCTTACAGGGTCAGAGGTTCAGCCCATCATCATCATAGACGCATGGCAGCATCCAGGCAGGCAATGGAGGAGCTCAGAATTCTACATCTTGTTCAAAAGGCAAATAAGGCGGGCTTCCATGTTCTCAAAGCCCACCCCCACAGTGACACACTTCCTCCAACAAAGCTACACCTCCGAACAGTGCCATTCCCTGGGCCAAGCATATTCAAACCACCGTACCATGTGTCATGGAGACCCTGCAGCTTTGGATCTGCAGGACCAACCCCCTTCATGTGCTCCAGAACTTCATAGACGGGGTAGATGTTGGAGTGTGCCAGCTCGGAGCCCTGGATCTGGGCCTGGGCGGTAGCTGAAATGGTCAGCCCACTGGCTCTCCAGCAGTGTCCCGGCTAGCTCACAGAAATACCACAGCTGGCAAGGGGCAGGGCCAGCTCTCCCTCCTGCTCTCACGACTTTGGGGTTGGCTCACCCACGCCCACACCCCAGGGCCTGCTTTACTGTGCTGCTCAGGGCAAGTGCAGGTACCTCTTTCCACATGCTACAGGTAGTCTGAGGCTGGGCCAGATCTTACCTACTCTCATGACCTCAGTGCCAGCTCTGCCACCTGCCACAATCATCTCTTCCTCCCCAACACCACCACACAGCAGATGAGAGGTGGGGCCAGCTCTCCTGCACTGGCATTCATGCCCTCAGGCCAGCTTTCACTCCTCCACCCCTTCTACCCTCTATCCCCCCATCCCCCACTCCCCATCTTTTCTCCCCCCACTTCCCTACTCCCCCCGCCCAACCATGCAGCAGCCAGTGAGGGGCGGGGCCAGCTCTGTGCAGCCCTTGGATATCAATCTGGTCCAAGAAAAGTTCCTAAGACCAGACCAGGGAAGTTCCCAAGGCCTTTGGTGATAACATGGGCCATAAACATGACCCAGACCCAGACATGGCCCTCAGTGGCAGCATGGGCTGAGACATTACCATGGCCTCCAGGTGGCAAGCATGGGCCTCTCACATCAGGCTGTTCCTCACTCCCCACACCCTGTGTCTCCTCCCCCAGTGAGTACATTCTCTAAACTGCTGCCTTGGGTTCTTGCCTCACCTCAGAAATCTCTATCTGTTCTCACCACTCCCTGGTTGAAGAAGTGATCCTAAAACCATATAGGAATCAGACCAGGCGGCAGAGCCCACAAACATGTTTGGCATTTCTCTGACCTCCAGTCAGGACATTTTTGGCTCGTGACATAAATTTGGACATGAATTGAGGTCCCTATGTCTAAACTGTCCCACTTTTATCTCCCAGTCTTATGATTCCTGCCTAAAAAGGTGGCTCTGGTGGTCATTTAAGAATTTGGGGGCTCGCTGGGCGATGGTGGCGCACGCCTTTAATCCCAGCACTTGGGAGGCAGAGGCAGGTGGATTTCTGAGTCCGAGGCCAGCCTGGTCTACAGAGTGAGTTCCAGGACAGCCAGGGCTACACAGAGAAACCCTGTCTCGAAAAAACAAAAAAAAAAAAAAAAAAAAAAAAAAAAAAAAAAAGAATTTGGGGGCTCAGCGGTTAAGAGCACTGACTGCTCTGCCAGAGGTCCTGAGTTTAATTCCCAGCAACCACATGGTGGCTCACAACCATCTGTAATGGGATCTGATGCCCTCTTCTGGTGTGTCTGAGGATAGTGACAGTGTACTCATATACATGAAATAAATAAATAAACCATTAAAAAATCCTATACTGGCTTGGTATATATGTTGTCTGTATCATATCCATGCATTACCCTTTATTCCAGACACAGAGAAAAACAAAACACAAAAAGGGGGAGGGAGGGGGCAGTGAGTGTCTCTCTGGCTACAAGAACGGGAACTTCCATCACTGGGCCTTCCTTACATGGATCATCTAGATGGAAATCAAAGGAGACATCCATTGACTGTTTAGGTGGTAGCAAGGATGTCTCACGGAAACACAGAAGAGGAGAAAGACGATGAGGGGCAAAGACCTCATTTCAGAAATGGGGATTATGTGCCCACCAGGAGTTTGACATTTGGTAGTGTTTGAAGCAGGAATGGCCTACCCTGACAGGAAGGGGGCTTTCGGGAGGCCCGCTTGGGGTTTAACCGTAAAGATACAGAGACATCTGTATAGTATAAGGCTGTGGGCCTGTTTTCTAAGGTAGTTCCTTAGCTAGCCCTCTAGACTCAACTTCCCTGCCACTGTGGCTCCACCTCTGCGGCCCCGCCTCTGTGGCTCTGACTCCTCCTTCCTAGCTCCACCCCCATTCCCCTTCTGGCACCAGCCTCCAGCAATTTATTCCTCCAAAGTCACATCCTTTGCTCTTGGCATAGTGGGAAAGGTTCCCCAGCTTACTCACTCTGAGCCAATCAGCAGCAGGACAATACCATGTCCATCCCTTTTGGCCTGATTGAGGGCTACATGACCTCCCCACCCAGCTTGCTTTTCAACATGATAATCTCAGCAAATTATCTTTTGGAGTAGATGAGTAAGCAGCACATATTTACACATAGAAAGCAGCATGCATTGTAGGCTATAGAAATGACAATACCATATAAGCTGCCCGCGTCACTTACAGCAATTAACAATGGAGCATACAGGGACACGCCTTCACAGTTGATATGGTCTGAGTAGCAGGAGGTTACCCCAACAGGTGGGGGCTCAGTAGAAACTCTTTCCGCCTTAGTTCTGTGACTTCAGACAGGAATTGTTTGCCAGACTGTTCACCCTTTACGGATGAAGGGGTTAGGACTTGTACTTACACTCTGAATTTCTCATAATGGGTGGGTACCATTAGTCAGAGGATTGCAGAAACACATAACCTCCAGACCAACCAGAGTAACACTTTAACTCCAGCATTTGGGAGGCCGAGAGGTAAGTGGATATCCTTGAGTTCGAGACCAGCCTGGTCTATATAAAAATTACCAGGACATCCTGTCTCAAAAAAGAAATAATAAAATGAAATAAATAAGACAACCATAGTGGCTCATGCTCACTCATAATTTGAGCATTTTGAATTGAAGCTGGTTGATTTGTGAATTCATGGCTGCCCTGAGCTACCTAGGGAAACTTTGTCAAAAAAGTAAAAGGCGTCGGGCGGTGGTGGCACACGCTTTTAATCCCAGCATTTAGGAGGCAGAGGCAGGCGGATTTCTGAGTTCGAGGCCAGCCTGGTCTACAGAGTGAGTTCCAGGATAGCCAGGACTACACAGAGAAACCCTGTCTCGAACCCCCCCCCCCAAAAAAAAAAAAAATAAAAGGCAGGGCTGTTTCCAATCCTGATTGTTTGGTATTGCTCAGTACTACTTGGCAAGGAAAATCCCACTGTGAAAATCACAGTGACAGACCTGATGCTGGCCAGAATGGGACTATTTGTTAACTCAAGGGACCACTGAAACCATTTGCAGAGTTCTAATCACGTTTTTTAGCAGAGACAATCCTCTTTTCTTTTAAAACATTTACTAGCATTCTACCCTTCTAACTTTGTGTAGGCTTTAAAAAAAAAGATTTATGTATATCAGCAATCTAGCTGCATATACATATGAATGCCAGAAGAGGGCATCAGATCTCATTATAGCCGATTAAGAGCCACCATGTGGGCGATGGGAACTGACCTCTTTAAGAGCAGCCAGTGCTCTTAACTGCTGAACCATCTTTCCAGAGCTGAAGAGATAGCTCAGCCCTGTTAAAAGCTAGGTCCACAACCAAAAATATGAGACAATTCTCTTTAAAGACAGAAACTCCTCTCTCTGGGAACTGACATCTGCAGCTATTGAGGGAGCCGATAGATTCTCTTCAGTCACCAAAAACAGAAATCTGAGATTAGACTAGGGGCTGCCAAGATGGCTCAGCGGTTAAAAGCACTGACTACTCTTCCAAAGGTCCTGAGATCAATTTCCAGGAACCACATGGTGGCTCACAAACATGGGATCTGAAGCTGTCTTCTGCTGTGCATGAAGACGGAGCACTCACACACATAAAATACGTTCATAGCCGGGCAGTGGTGGCGCACGCCTCTAATCCCAGCACTTGGGAGGCAGAGGCAGGCGGATTTCTGAGTTCGAGGCCAGCCTGGTCTACAGAATGAGTTCCAGGACAGCCAGGGCTACACAGAGAAACCCTGTCTCGAAAAACCAAAAAAAAACGTTCATAAATAAATCTTTAAAAAAACAAAACACAACACTACACTAGACTGGAGAGTGCCCACTGGACTCCTAAGAAAGTTGTCTTCATTAGGACACGCCTCTCCTTCCGCAAGTCTTTCTCCCCGCCCCTTCAAAACAGGAAGTTCCAGAGTTGGACGAATGAAAAATCGGGGGCGTGGCTGTAACCTTTCTTTTGATTGGTCGAGGGGACTGGGGCGGGGTCTTCCCGCGTTGAGGCGGAAATTACGCCAGGTTCCCAACGTGCTCTCAGCTTTTGCCGGCATTCTCCATCATGGTGCGGAAGCTTAAGTTCCATGAGCAGAAGCTGCTGAAACAGGTGGACTTCCTAAACTGGGAAGTCACCGACCACAACCTTCACGAGCTGCGCGTGCTGCGGCGGTACGGGCTCCAGCGGCGCGAGGAGTACACGCGCTACAACCAGCTGAGCCGCGCGGTGCGCGAGCTGGCGCGGCGCCTGCGCGACCTGCCCGAGCGCGACCCGTTTCGCGTGCGCGCCACGGCGGCGCTGTTGGACAAGTTGTACGCTCTGGGCCTGGTGCCCACGCGCGGCTCCCTAGAACTCTGCGACAACGTCTCAGCCTCGTCTTTCTGCCGCCGCCGCTTGCCTACTTTGCTCCTCAAGCTACGCATGGCGCAGCATCTCCAGGCTGCTGTGGCCTTTGTGGAGCAAGGTCACGTCCGCGTGGGACCAGAAGTAGTCACCGATCCTGCCTTTCTCGTCACCCGCAGCATGGAGGACTTTGTCACCTGGGTGGATTCATCCAAGATCAAGCGGCACGTGTTGGAGTACAATGAGGAGCGCGATGACTTTGATCTAGATGCCTAGCGAGTCTTCTTGTCCTGGCTTCTCAGGTCACTGAACCGGGGATGGGAAGAATCGACCCTATGTTCCGGGAAATTTTCTTAGAATTTGGACTGACAATTAAATGACTGTGTCTTGAGAGACAGTGGGAAGCGGTTTTGAACCGCACTGGGGATTGTTGGCTTCTTGTGCCTTAAGCTTTGGGGTGTACAAGAAGGAATGTTATCTCTTCCCCTCTTTGCTTTATCATCTTGAAATAGGACTGTACAGATGGAGAGTTTGAGTCCAGCTTATTTATATCGTTTAAAGAAGTCCTTTCCTAATGCTAATAAATGTCCCGCCCGCGTTGTTTAAGTGCTTTTTTTTTTTTTTTTTTGGGTCTGGTCGTTCTTGCTATCTAGCCATATCTATTGTAGCCATATCTATTGATCTTGTTGGCTGAAGAGCCTAAGAGTAGGGAAGGGTTGTAAGCGTGAGGCTCTGGAGCCTCACGTGGGGAGGCTGCAGGACGTTGTACAAGCTGGGCAGATTTGTCACTTAACCAGTCCTTTTCTCCGAATGAATGTTTTGTCAGAGCTCTTATCCACAAGACTTCCTGTTGATATTCCAGCCCCAGGAAATACCATATTAAAGTCCTGGAGTGTTTGCTTGCCTAAGGAAATGATCGCCCTGTAGTTTGGCCAGCTAGTGGTTAGAAGGGACCCAGGAGGTTCCTGAAAACAGATGTTCTGGCTTCAGAGTTAAGAACCCCTACTCCGAAAAACAAGCAAAAGGGCCGGGTAGGGTGTTGGCACTGCCTTTATTCCCAGCACTTTGTGAGGTTAAGGCATGCAGACCTTTTTTTGGTTTTGGTTTTTCGAGACAGGGTTTCTCTGTGTAGCCCTGGCTGTCCTGGAACTCACTTGCGCCACCACTGCCCGGCAAGGCATGCAGATCTTTGAGTTCGAGGCCATCTGGTCTACATAAGAAGTTACAGGACGCCGGGCAGTGGTGGCGCACGCCTTTGATCCCAGCACTTGGGAGGCAGAGGCAGGCAGATTTCTGAGTTCGAGGTCAGCCTGGTCTACAGAGTGAGTTCCAGGACAGCCAGGGCTACACAGAGAAACCCTGTCTCAAAAAACCAAAACACAGGACAACCAGGGGAGAAACTATCTCTGGCCAAAAAAAAAAAAAAAAAAAAAAAAAAAAGCACTAAGTTTTATCCCAGACAGAAAGACAGAATAGAATTCAGAGCCCAGCAGATTAATGTCTTTTGTGGTGTGTGTGTGTGGGGGGGGGTGTTCTTTTTTTTGAGACAGGTTTTGATTTGAATCTCAAGCTGGTCTAGAACTTGAAGTGATTCTCCTGCTTCAGCCATTTCCAGTGCAGAGATTACAGTGTGCACTGATGAGTTCAGATTTTATGTGCTTTCTCTTCTTCACTAGTGAGCCAGGCAAGATAGCTCAATGGGGAAAGGCTCTCGCTGCTCAGGCTGACAGTATGAATTTAGTTTGGAACCCACTTGGTGGAAGGAGAGAGCTGACTCCGCCATATGCAAGTATGTCATTTGCATTCATACAAAATTTTAAAAAGTAAAACTAGGGAAGTTAGCATGAAATGACTCCAAATATTAGATGCAGTTTTAGGTGGGTAATGATATTAAGCCTATTTGACCCTCCCAACAAACCCATTTAAATGGGTAGACTAGTTACTCTTTGCAGATGAGAATGGAAGATATGTCAGTATTGATTGCATGATAAATGGATTAAGATAATCCCTTTAAGAGTGCTAATTGCACAGTCACTCCTTAAAAGGTATGCTGAGTCTTAGCTTCCAAGTCAGTAGCAACACTAGCCGTGATTGGTCTCAGCAGGATGCTATGGAAAAAGTTAGGCCGAGCTGTTGTATATGCGCTAAGGAGAAACGCTGCAAGAGTTGGATCAGCCAAGGTACACAGCCAAGCCTGTCTCAAGAAACAAAAGACTAAAGAGATGACTAAGCAGGAAAGAGCACTAACTGTTCTTTCAGAAGCACAAGTTCCAAGAGATCCAATGTCCTCCTCCAGCCATGCATATGGAACATAAGACATATGCAAGCAAAATACCCATATACCGAGAGAGGGAGAAAGATTGGGTGTGATGGTATATGCCTTTAATATTTTTCTTTTGACTCATCCAGGCAGTGGTAGCATACACCTTTAAATCCCAGCACTCAGGAGGCAGAGGGAGTCAGATTTCTGGTCTAGAGAGTTAAGTTCTAGCACAGCCAGCTCTACACAAAATATTGTCTCAATACCACCCCCACCCCAACCCCTCCCCCCCCCAAAAAAAAAATTAAAAAGCAAAACAGCCAGCTGTTTGAAAGTGAGGACAGAAGTGGCTCTGATGTAGGAGCTCACTCTGCTCTTGAAAAGGATCCCAGTGTGTCAGACTTACAATACCTGTAACTCCAGCTCAGGGGCATGAAATACCTTAGCCTTCTCAGGCACCTGCACGTCCTATGTATATCCACACACATAAACAAAACTAATACTTTTAAAGAATTATAGAGGCTGGGCTGTATGGCACATGCCTTTAAAACCAGCACCCTGGAGGTGTAGGCATGTGGATCTCTGCATTTGAGGCCAGCCTGGTCTAAGAGGAATTCCAGGGCTAGCCAGAGCTACACAGAAACCCTGTCTAAACAAAACAAAAAGAAAAGAGAAGAACAAGAAGTTTTGGAGAGATGGCACAGCCTGTATGTTTGTTGTATATAAATAATTGTGGGTCACCAGAGAGAATTCAGCTTGGATGTGGGTTTAAGTCACTAAGAAAGATCTTTGTCCTCAGTCCCACTACACTCGAGCCCTCTTCAGGATCAGCTTTTTTTAAGCACAAAAAAAAAAAATCATTTTTGGGTTAACATTACTTAACAAGAACAGTTTGCCAGAAGTGGAATTACAGAACCACAAAAGTAGTTACATTTAGAGACTTTTCCAGAACTATGGAGTGATAGATTTGGTATTGTTTTCATTGTTTTACAGCCTGAATGGCACTTCCATCATGAAGTCAGTTGTGGGAGGTCTGGGGCCTACTAAGGTCTGTGGGCTCCGTCTAACTGTACATAACTGGCATAGGGCTGGAGAGAGATCTCTGCAGTCCAGAGTACTTACTTCCCATCCATGCGAGCCAGAGCAGTGTCTAGTACCCATGTGGTACTTGTAACTCCAGTTTCCAGGATCAGTGCCACTGCTTTTGAGCTCTGAGACCAGTTTGCAGGTGATACACGTACATACCTCAGGCACGCATACACATAAAACGAGAATAAAATATATTTTTAAAAGTAGTATGGCTACTTGGTTCAGAGGCGTTTGCTGCGTCTCCTACAAGCAGTATATTTTCCCCACGCACGCTCCACAAACATTATCACTAAGCTAGACCCTGTTCTTTTACTTTTGGTTTTTGAGACAGGGTTTCTCTGTGTAGCCCTGGCTGTCCTGGAGCTCACTCTGTAGATCAGGCTGGCCTTGAACTCAGAGATCTGCCTGCTCTGCCCCTAGAGTGCTGGGATAAAGGCGGCGCTCTGATTTTCGCCTGAACCCTTTAGCCTTGGCCCCTTTTACTTTATTCTTAGGGTCTCACTGTTTAGCTGTAGCTGAACCTGAACCTCACTGAGTAGTCCAAATGGTCTTGGATTCAGGGAGTTCTCTGCCTGTCTCTTGTACTGGGACGGGATTAAAGTGTGCATCATCATGCCAGGCTCATAGTTTTTGTTTGTTTGTTTGTTTGTTTTTGTTTGTTTTGGGGGTGTTGAAAGGTAGGAGGCGAAACATGGTCTCCACGTAGCCCTGGCTATCCTGGAGCTCATTTTGCAGACCATCTGGTCTTGAACTCAAGAGATCCTCTGTCTCTCAAATGCTGCTGAGATTAAAGCAGGTGCCACCACACCCACCTTAATTTTTGAAAACAGGGTCTTTATGTTGTCCAGGCTGGTTTAGAATTCTTGAACCTAAGCAGTGATCCTTCTGCCTCCAGCTTCCTGAGTAACAGGGACTACAAGTGTATATTACCACATTCACTGCAAAAGGTTCTTTGTTTTGTTTTGTTTAGATTTATTGCTAGACGGTGGTGGAACTTTAATCCCAACTTGGGAGGCAGAGAGAGGCTAATCTCTTGAGTTCAAGGCCAGTCTGATTTACAGAACAAGTTCTAGGACAATAGGGCTACACAGAAAAGCCCGTCTTCAAAAAAACTGATTTAGTATATTAATTCTGTGTAATGTGTGCAGAGGCCAGAGGCATTGGATGCCCTGGGGCTTATTGGAGTCACAAGGCGTTTGAAACTTTCTAATATGGGTGCTGGGAATTGAACTCAGGTCCTCTAGAAGACAGACCAAGCTCTTACTGCTGTGCAGGCTAGTTTTATGTCAACTTGATACAAGCTAGAGTCACGGCGGAGGAGGGATCTTCAATTAAGAAAATGCTTTCATGCCGGGCCAGTGGTGGTGCTGCCTTTGATCCCAGCACTTGGGAGGCAGAGGCAGGCGGATTTTTCTGAGTTCGAGGCCAGCCTGTCTCCTCACAGTGAGTTCCAGGACAACCAGGGCTACACAGAGAAACCCTGTCTCAAAAAAGAAAAAAAGAAAAAAAAAAAAAAAAAAAAGAAAGAAAAAAGAAAATGCTTTCATGAAGACTGGCTGTAGGCAAGCCTGGATAGGACCTTCCCTTAACTACTGGTTGATGTGGGAGTGCCAACACATTGAACAATGGGGACACTTCTGTGCTGGTGGTCCTGGATTTTTATAGAACTAGCAAGCTGAGCAACCATGAGGAACAAGCTGTAAGGAACACTCTTCCATGACCTCTGTAGTAGCTCCTGCTCCAGGTTCATGTTCTGTTGAGTTCCTGTGACTTCCTCCATGATGACCATGATGATGGTGTATTCAAGTGTAAGGCAAATAAAACCCATGGCATCCATTACAGCAACAGTAATCCTGAGAAAATCACTAAACCATCTTTTCAGCTCAAAAGTTTTGAATTTTGATTAACTTAACTTCAATGAGCTGGGAGTATCCCAGTTATTCAAGATGCTGATGCAGGAGGCTCTCAGGTTTAGACCTGTCCTGGACTACACTGTGGGGTTTGTGGTTAGCTGAGTAACTTAGTGAGACTGCACAGCAGTCTCAGGGGCATCCACATATGCCTCTGGCCTCTGCCTGGCACCTGCATTCACAATAAGCACACATATATACACATTTAAATTAGTATCCTCAAAATAAAAAGTAAAAAAGGGGACTTGAAGAGGCCGGGTGTAGTGACAATGTTGGCAGTTTGGTTTCTTTAAAACACACCTACAGAAATGGTTTTGTGTTTTGTTTTTTGGTTTTTTGAGACAGGGT